>NC_091846.1:55518575-55821605 GCF_037783145.1 Equus przewalskii
GCCATAAAAAGGAATGAAATCCTCCCATTTGTGACATAACAGATGGACCTTGAGGGCATTATGCTAACTGAAATAAGTCAGACAGAGAAAGATAAATCTGTAGGATCTCACTTATATGTGGAATCTAAACAAACAGAAAAACAAACAAACAAACAAAAATACAGAGAACAGATTGGTAGTTGCCAGAGATGGGAAGTGGGGGTGGGAGTGCAAAATGAATGACGGTGTTACAAACTTTCAAATATGAGATACAAAAGTTACAAACTTTCAAATACAAGATAAATAATTTTGAGGATAAAATGTACAGCATGGTGACTATTGCTAATAATACCATACCATATATTTGAAAGTTTCTAAGAGAGTTAAACTTAAAAGTTCTCATCACAAGAAAAAATCTTTTGTCTATGTATGCTGATGAATGTTGACTAAACCACTTATTGTGGTTTTCATTTCACCATCTATACATATATTAAATCATTACATTGTACACCTAAAACTAATACAATACAATGTTATATGTCAACTTTATCTCAATAAAAAGAAAAATTTTTAAAAGGCAGAAGATATAGATACATAAATTATTAATATGGTGATGATGCTATGGCATAAAACTAATTAGACAAGGGAAAGAGATAGGGTATGCGGCAGTCAGAAACTACAATTTTAAATGCAGTATGGCAAGCCTCCCTGAACAGATGTCTATTTGAACAAAGACCTTGAGGATGTGAGGGAGCCAGCCACGGAGGTATTCTACGACTGAGAATTCCCGGCAGAGGGTGAAGGAAGTGCAGACGACCTGAAGCAGAACAGGTACATACCTAACACTTCTGAGGAAGAGCAGGAAGGCCTGCATTTGGTAACAGAATAAGACATGGATTCAGCAATTAGAAATGGGGTCAGAGAAGGTCATAATACAAATCACGGAATGCCAGTGGGCCTTTCTAAGGACTTTGCCTTGCCTCTGCATAAGATGAGAAGTAATTAAAAGTTTGGAGCAGAGCTATGGTATGATCTAAATTGCATTCCAAAGGATTCCTTGGCTGCTACATGAGTATGTGGAGGTTAGGTGAACAGGAGTGGCAGACTGGAGAGGGAAGGCAGGAGTGGGAAGACCAATCAGGAGGCTACTGCAGTAATGTAAATGAGACAGGACATATGAGAGTGTTCCCAGGGTGAAAACTGTGGAACTGGGAGAAGGGAATCTAGACTTGCTTTTTCAGTAGAGCCAACAAAATTTGCTAACGTATTGGACATGGCATGTGCCAGAAAGAAAGGAATTAGGAATGATATCAAAAACTTTGGCCTGAGCAACTTGAGTTGTCAATTTCTACAGTGCTGGAGGTTGTAAAACAAGTTGGTTTGAGGGGAAGTACCATGAGGCCAGTTGTGTATATAGTATGTTGGGATGTCTACTAGATATCCAAGTGGAAATGCAATTCTGCAGATAAATGTACGAGTCCAGTGTTTGAGAAAGAGGTCTGGGCTGGAGATATAAATTTAGCAGTCATCACTGTTCAGATGGTATTCAATTTTGTGGGACCAGATAAGAACACCAAATCAGTGACTGTATACAGAAAAGAGAAGGGCAAGAAGTACGTCCTGGGGGTGCTCAAAGGTGAAGAGCTTAAGCAGACAAGGAAAAATGAACCAAGGGACTGAGAGAAAGCAGTCAGTGAGGGAGAAAGTAAACTGGAAGATAAGTGAAAAAAAGTGTTTGAAGAAGAGAAAAATGATGATCTATTTCAAATGCTATCGAGAACTCAAGTAAGATAGGACTGAGAAAAGCAAATAAAGTAAGGTAAAATTTACAACGTGATGGTCATGGTCACCAGTAACCTTAAAAAGAGCAGTTGCGGAGGAGTGGTAAAGACAAAAGCCTGATGGAGGGGTTTAAAGAGAAAATAAAGAAAGAGAAATCGAAGACAGCAAGTATCAAAACCCAGAAGATGTTCTGTTTCCGAGGGCAACAGAGAAATGTAGTAGTACAATGGTAGAGATATGGGCAAGAGAAAAAGAGAAGGGTACTATTTTTAAAAGAATATGGGAAGTGAGCCCCATGGCCTGGTGGTTAAGGTGGGCGTGCTCTGCTTCAGAGCCCGGGTTCAATTCCCGGGCATGGATCTACATCACTCGTCAACAGCCATGCTGTGGTGGTGACCCACAAATAAAGTGGAAGAAGATTGGCACAGATGTTAGCTCAAGGTGAATCTTCCTCAAGCAAAAAGAGAAAGATCGGTTGGGGCCAGTTTGATGGCATAGTGGTTGAGTTTGCATGCTCCACTTCAGAAGCCCAATGTTTGCAGTTTCAGACCCCAGGCACTGACCTACCACTGCTCTCCAAGCCACATTGTGGCAGCATCCTGCATAAAACAGAGGAAGATTGGCGCAGATGTTAGCTCAGTGACAATCTTCCTCAAGCAAAAAGAGGAAGATTAGCAGCAGATATTAGCTCAGGGTCAATCCTCCTCACACACACACACACACAAAGAGGAAGACAGACAACAGATGTGAGCTCAGGGCAAATCTTCCTCAAGGTAAACAAGAAAAAGAATATGCAAACATACAAAAACAAGTATCTCCTCATTTTCAGATATTCCATATGTGTTATATTTACATTCTTAAATAGCAACAACTAGGTCAAGATACACATAAAAAAATAATAGAAAATTATTCTAATGATAACTTTCTCTTTAGCAAACAGTCACACTAAAAACGTAGTGGACTAGTAGGACTATTACATGTTTAACTTAGAAATTTTCTTTAAGAAAATATTGATCAAGAAATATCTATTGATCGAAAAGTAAATCGTAGTCTAGATATCTATGTGGTGAATGAATAGACTGGAAAGTCATATTTAACAATATACGTTGATAATTCAAAATTAAGTAATCAGGATGTAGGAAGGTGTTATCGTGATATATAGCCCAAGTGTTATAGTTTCTCGTATTTTTATAAACTAGTGAATGGATTATAAAGAGAAGCAGTACAAAAAAAGCATGGATAGTAATTTCTAATCTATTGAGAATTTACAGTTGTTCGGATTCTTTCTTATCAATTAAAATCACAGCAATATATGGCACACTTAAAAGAAATAGTAAATTTTCAAAACAAAACTTTTAGTGGAGAAAAAAATAAAGAGAGCTTTTCCCCATTACCTCTAACAACCAGTTATCATTCCAGTAGTAAGAAGGGGAGATCTGGGGGCAAATATTTATCTTTCTAAGCACTGGTTTCGTGGATACTACATTGGGAAACTTTATGAGTTAGTAAACCTCATTGCACATATCTAACTTATTAGTATCCAGTTACTTTGACACTTTTTTACTGGAGAAAATTAAATAGAGTAAGGAAACAAAAATCTTTATATCCTATCTAAAAATTGAGTATACATCAACCACTTAATGAGATAGTGGAAAGATGACTCAATAAGAATGAAAGCTTGCAAACAATTTGATAGATTCCCTTCTACCTCTGTGCTCCATCCTCCACCCTTCATCGTGGAGGATGGCCTATCATGAAGACATTTGGAGAGGGACTAATATTATTTTCTCAGATGATCTCCTCAAGTGAGGCCTGAAGGAAAGATCCAAGCTAAAAGACTCCATTAGATATTCCCTTGGAGAATAATATGGTTATTCTTGAAATGCTGTAAAGGAAATAACTATAGTAAATCTGATTTAAAGAGGACAATTACGTTAGAATTATTCAGTTCCAAGAAGTGGCTAAGGAAATATAGTCTATAAATGTAAGAGCTTGTTACTAACAAATCACTCCTTTATTTCACAAGAGTATGACCTAGAAAGCTATAGTTTCAGTAAACTTATGAACCCGTGTATTTACTGCTATTTCTTATTTAACCTTGTGATTGAGATTGAGCATCAAAAAAAAATCTCTCCATAAGGCAATGTATGTCAAATTACTATATAGATTAAGCTAGTCAACTTATGGGAAGCATGGGATAAGAATAATGCAGTTCTATTAACTTAATGAATAAAAGAAATTCAAGAAATATTTTAAGTAACTTTGCCAGACCACACACATTCTGGGTGTTAGAAGAAATATGCATTGAATATTTATAGCCTAAAATAATGTACTGCACGTATTCTTTATGAAGTCAACTCATTTTATTTGGATTTCTGTTTGACAACTTCAAATCCTAAACTTGCAGGTTTTTTTAATTGCACAGCCATATATGTAGATTTATTTGGAACATTTCTGATGTCAAATATTATGTTATACTGTACTAATAAGAGCTAAATCATTTGTTTTGATTTTTGATTTAGAAAACATGGTCACCATGTTGCTAGATCCCTTTAGAACAGAGAAGAGAGTTAAGGTGATTATTTTAGGACCAAGTTCCTTAACCTAAAAAAAAAGAGAGAGAGATTCAGATCCGGGTAGAGAGGTCACTTCAGAGATTGAAGAAAAAAGCAGCCATTAATTTTAGTAAAGTAAGGAACAAGACAGTGTACTTCTTAGAAATTTGTATCCTTCACAATGTGAAGCAAATACAGAAACCATTCACTTTCCAAAGTCAATTCTAATATTAATAGTTTTTAAAGCACGTGTATGTGTGTTCTCTGGAGAGACATTTATCCCAGTTCATCCCAGCCTTTCCCGGTTTAAAAACACTGAAGGTCCCACATCCCTGGAAATTCCTCAGTCCAGGACAAACCGGGAATGTTGGCATGTATTGGTGATCTCAAAAGAAAACTTTTCATTTAATTAATTAGTGATTCTAAAATAAGGTACGTATTAAATTGAGAATCACTTTGTTCAAACAATAAAAAACAGGTGTACCTTGGCTATCGATACAATATATAGAGGGTCCAAAACATACGCTGAATCACGTTGGTAAAATACAGAAATGCCACATTTCGAGAAGGCTTATAAATTTAATCTTCTTATCTGGACATACTTTTTTGCTATATCCTAGTAGAACTCTAGCCTAAAATTACATAAATTTTAGCTGAAATCTCTATAATAGCTTCCTTATTTTCCTCCTTTTCTCCATTTATTCCAGAATATATTTTCACAAATTTTTACTCTATCATGCACTCTACTTATAAAAACAATAGAGTGATCACATTTTAACACCCAATCAAAGCATATGATGCTTTTCAATACTTTACTTCTTTTTATCTAGATTGCTTTCACTCCAATTATACAAAGAAAGCACTGTGACTTGGGATGTTCTCTACCGCCAAGGAAGCCCACTTCCTGACCCCCAGTTACTCTTTATTTCTTTCCACTATTACTAAAAGAATGATATTTCTATGGTCTGCAATCAGTACCTTCCCCAAATTACATTATCTGACTCATAAAAGTCTTTAAAGACCAACTCTTACATTAGGAATGCCTAGATCGTCCACAACCACCCCTCCAATACATGACACTCCAATCTTTATCCATCATGGCAAGATGACTGTTTTCTAACGAAAAGTTGCTTTTTAAATTTTCTGAGACTTTGTGATAATTTGGAGGGAATATGTAAAGAATAAAATAGTGATAGTCAAACGAAAATAATGGGAAAATTTAAATCAATAAGAAGGTAGAATTTAGGGGTACCCTGATGATGACCATAAGTCTCTCTAAGCTCAAGTTCTATCTGATGCATGTTCAAGATCAGATTTACCTAATTGATTACTCATTTGAATATCTCTATTAGTCCATAATGAATTACAAAGACTCTGAATTCTAAATAATTGAACTTTTAGGTGTATATTTTACCCAATATATGTATATGGTCTTCCCTAGCATTGATACAGAAACAGGTGTAATATCTTGCTGAAATATGAAAATTCATTTCTTATTTGTCCTCGTATTGAAACATGTAAAAATATTTTTATTTTTATACATAATATGACTTATTTTTAATGTGGAATAATTAAAATTAAATACTGGAGCTATAATATTATAAAGTACTAATCAGTTCACAAAACCATAAAACCTAAACTCACTTTATGTAAAGGAGTTCCTTTTCAAAATCAGACAAAAAATAATTTGACCTCATCCAAGTTACATTTAAAAGATTTTAAACATATCCTCACAAACACTAATACACACTAATGAGAAATAATCTCTTCCTTCTTTCAAAACATTTTGGTAACTAAGCCACAGGAAGAGATGCTTAAATATTTAAAAAGTTTAAAACAAATATATAGAATTACATAGCAGTCAATACCCAATGAAAAATCAATTATATACAGCAGTAAGATTTCTGGAATACATATATATATTCTTATTTCTTAAAAATCAAGTAACATCTACAAGAAATGCTTTAAAATAGCATTAACAATATTCTATACATAATACCTTATGTTGGAAAATGCATCATTTCTGCATAAATCCGTATGTCTGAAGTTTATATTTTTGAAATTGGCTTCAATTTCCATCATAGCTATCATTTATGAGAGATTGTTAGGTAGAGAATTGGTTTCCTAGTTGAGTGTAGCAACCAACGGTTGGACTATGAATATTGGAAGATGCTTGCAAGAACAGAACCACATATTGTGATGTATATGTACTTGTTTGGGATAGCATATTGTAAGGCATATTGATGTTTAGAATAACCATTATGGTTTCCAGTTTTTCTCCAGCAATTTCATAATTCCCTTTGGCGTACAATCACTAGGACTATTCATACATTAATCTATTTAGAAAATGACTAATAGTGTTTTTGACATTTTAAAAGATTTGTTTATTTGTATCTGTCCTAAAGGGGCAAAATCTTATAAAATATATAATCAGCAAAGTATTTTTTCCCAGACAGGGACTAATCTAATGTTTTCTAACACCAATGAGAAATTCTCTGAATGGTAGGATTCTTCTGTCACTCCCCTATCGAACATATTCTAGGAAAAGTGAAAATAGCTCAGGTTACTTTACAAAATATGAACCCTGATATATTTTCTCCGTGGTAGCCTTACCTTGAAATTCAGTCTTTGTGACCAGGACAAACTGTTGCCGCATATGTCATTTTAGTTTTTAAGTTCAATCTAAATTTATGATTAGTTGACTCATATTAAAATGTGCTAATTTAAATTTATTAGCAGATAAGTTAAACTGAAGCATCTGAATTTTCCTCTTGACAGATTTAGGGAAAATAGAAATACATATTGTAATAGTAAAAATAAGTTGTGTTATATTCACATTTACTAGCTGAAATATTTTCCATCACATGATATATGTCATTGAGACGTGTTAAAGAATGTCACTATCCTTAAAATCATTCATAGCTCCACTGAAAATTCACTTGATTCCATTTTGTTATTATAAGAGAAATAAAAAATTTAATGAGATAACTTGCAAAGGACAAATACAAATGAATCCTGAACTATGGAAAATAACCTGGAATGCTGTAAAATAATGGGGATCACCATAGATAAAGCCAATCACTGTGGATTGTAAAAAGGCAGTTACATTGTTCCATGAAAGAGCATAGAGAAATATGAAGAGAAAAACATTGGTGTTTAAAGAAGGAAAACTTGGTAGCACTCTATATCAGGAAGAAAACTCTTAAGGAATAGAGCTCTACATTCCCATCCACAACATAGATTGCCAACTTGAAACAGATATTTAACTTTGGGCTAATTTTATTTGGGAAAGTGCATGGGGAAAGTTGTCTTGCTGTCCTTTTAGTAAAATTTGTGACTCATCAACATGATCTCAAGATATTCTACACATCTGCCATTTTTTGCAAATAATATAATTATCACTGAAGAATACAAATATTAGCATTGTTTTAAAAGTTATATTTCCTAGAATACATCAAGAGAGCCTGGAATGTGTTACTTTCCATCAAATAGAGGAAAATGCAACATGCTGGACCCAGAGTAATCCTTGAGGGGAACTGGATGCTTATCTGTGTTTCCCCAAGAATGGAATGACTCTTGATTCCTCTCTCACCTACTAGCAAAATCTGTCACTCATCTTCTCCCATTCTGTTATCTTTCAGATGGAGACTATGCTGATGACTTTATGTTTGCGTGGAGATACATCTTTATACAACTTACACACAAATATGTTCCATGTAAGTTATATCTTAGGCTTTCAGCAATATTTGAGAGATGATTGAAACTCCAAAAACTCTCCAATTAATATCACTTTTAAAAAAAGTAACAATACCACCATCCCTATCATCTTCTCTAACAAAAACAACTCCAGCTCAATATAGATAAGAAAATTAGTACGTTGACTTTAAAAAATATATTTACAAATTATACAATAATATGCAATTATTGTTGCAGGAGTCTATCTATAAAGTTTATTTGATGATATATAAATAATATGACATAAATAATAGAGAAAATAAGAACAAGTTTATTTACTGGTCAGTTAAGATCCTTGAGCAAAAGACCATGGTATTATCTCTAGCTCCCAGAACAGTTTCTGTTGAATAAATACATGAATGAATAAAAAACCATAACTTGTATATGAACACTCTCTCAGAAAGCAGTTTGTGAATTCATCTTATTTAGTACAATTTGTGAATTCATCTTATTTAGTACAAAGGTGAACTTTTGCAAAGAATCAATAAAGTTTAAAAACGGTAGGGAGTTAGGTCCACTCACAAAGCTCCACAAAAGACCTTAATACAACTTACGTCTGGGTCTGTACCAGTAACTCTATAGTCACCGATCAACATGTATAGTCCTATCTATCGTTGTATCGCGTTATTATGTCTTGCTTGCTGCCAAATAAACATGACACCTGAGAATAATTGACCCACTTGAAATATGTCAATTAAGCAATTATTATTATGGAGAAATTAAATTAGAACTGTAATATTTCAGAAGCATGTTTCTGCCACTTCAGTAAGATTGGGGTTTTCTCTACACCTGACCTTTCCACCTGCCACATAATGAGAACACATTTTCCAAACGTAAACCACCAATGTTGACTTTGAGTCTAGCAGAATGTGAAACAGAGGGTGAGAAAAACGGCTGTAAACGACAGGAGCAAAAAGGAACAAAAACTATGGCCCTCTGCCAATGCAACCCTCTTCTCCTAGAATTCAAACCCCAATTCCAGTCACCCAGCCTTTTTCTCCACCTGCCAATGACAGGAATAATTGTGCCTACTATACTTTCCATTTTCAATACCAATGAAATATGGCTGAAGTCTCCTCTTTGTTCTACTGAGAATCCAAAATGTCATCTCACAACCTTATTAGCTACACATGAAACGCATACAAAGTATTTTTAGCTAAACCAATGAATTACCTTAACGGTAAATAACAATTTGGAAAACCAGAGAGTGAACATTCTCCCTGATTTGTTCTCCCAATCCTCTTATTATTTCTTCACCTACATTTCAGAGAAGCAGGCTCTGGCTATAATAAGAATTTCAAACTAGAAGCTAGGAAAGAATCAAGTATTTGGGTCGTTTACAAACAATTTCTCTATTTAAAATCTAAAGATGGAGAAGTTGGTTTAGACTGATCTCTAAGGTGTCTTCCAAATCTATAACTGTAATTTAATCCTGCAAAAAACAGAATGATTATTAGGCAAATTGCCACTTGGTATAATTGTGGTCTACAAGGAAACACAACCCATACCACAAAATGCTGAACAACTCAAAGAAAACTCCAAGCTAATTTAGGAAAATAATTGTTGATGAGAAGGAAATGAAAACAAGTTTATCTTGTTATATTTTTCAGAGCTGAAAATATTTTCTTAGAGAAATTTAAAAATCTTAAAAAGAATATAATTGTTCATAGTCTTTGCTTATTTAGATGTTAATTCTTTATAAAACGTTTGGCTGTAAAATCATGACCATGTTTTTTATATATGATTGGCTCCAAAATATCTTCAGATTATGGCCAAAACACTTGGTGGTGTTTTGTTTTTGTTTTTGTTTTTAAGGCACCTCTTGAGCTAAAATTCCTGACATCATTCATAGTTTTAGTTTTTCACACCTTCATCAAAACTAACTCATGATAGAAATAAATCCCTGCCATTGGTTGATATACAAGAAATTTTTGTTACTCTTTTAGAATAAGAAGTTTACTTCCATTCACATGCTTTGAGGGTATTGCCTGAATTCTGCTTTTATGATATTCATCTCTCTTGGAAGTATAAAAAATTAGACTGTGTTCATCTTAAAATCGATACAAGTGTTTCTTTAAATGTGCAAGCAATATCCTATGTCTCTTGAGAACTATTTTGAGAAATACTGTCAATTTACTTATTATCTTTTAGTGTTGAAACAACTTCTTCCTTAAAAATAATAAAAGAATCTTGTGTTTCCCTCTTTGTTCAGAGGATTTCCCAGTTGTGGTTGAGAGATTATGTTGATGGGTGGTGTCCTATTTGTAATGTTTCCCAAATTCTCTTCAGATTTCAGTGCATGAGGACCTTCAGAAAGATCACTATGACCTCTAGGTGAAATCGATGTGAACATCTACAACTACTCCTGCTGTAGTTGTCTTAGTGTGTCAATTGTCCTGTAGATTAAGACATAGAAGGGGACTGGAGAAGGCAATTTATTCAGTGAGCTACAATTGGGCAAGGGAGAATAGACTTCTCTCTCTATCTTTCTGTTTATAACATTTTCTTTAAAATGCTACAGTTGATTTCTGATTAAAAAAAAAAATTTGAGCCAGCCCTTACCAGCCTAGTGGTTAAAGTTCCATGTGTTCTTTTTCAGTGGCCCAGGTTTGATTCCTGGTCACGGAACCACACCACTCATCTGTTAGTAGCCATGCCATGGCCATGGCTCATATAGAAGAACTAGAAGGACTGATAACTAGAAGACACAACTATGTACTGGGCCTTTGTAGAGGAAAAAAAGAAAAGAAAAACAGAAGAAGATTGGCAACAGACGTTAGCTTAGGGCAAATCTTTCCCAGCAAAAAAAAAAAAAGAAAAAAAAAATTCATTCCTTACTGTAGAAGGTAAATTAGCTCTATTTCCATTTCATGATTACAGTATTTAAAACAGAAAATTTAGATGACCCTTTCGTAGTTAGAAGTTAAATAATTGACAGAAGCAGAGGATTCATTTTAACTCCTAGGCCTTTGTGTCAGAATCTTAACCTGATCTTTGTAATATGCATAATATGTTTCTATAAAGTAATGATATATACCCAGCTAACAACTAACAGCTTTTGACCTGTCTGGAGAGTATAATATCCAAGACTTTCACCTTTATTTCAATTCAACCAGCCACTTCTACTAACAGGGAGCATTCCAGCTTAGAAATCTAATCCATAGCATCCTCCATTTTGACTACAAACTCCATTTCTTCAGTTCTTTCAAAAGCTCATTTCTGCCAAATCTGCTCTTCAAAGTCTTAGAGATTATCATTGTCTTAATTCTTCCAATTTGTTCCTGTCTATTAGAACTACTCTTCCTCTCTTTCCTCTTGAGTTTGGACCCAGTTTTTTATTCATTGAGTAGTTCTCTACTGAGATTATCTAAAGCATTTTCATCATTATGCTCCTACCAAATAGGTCCAGCAAAGTCATATCTGGGTCAGTGTCATTTATATCCTTTCATCCAATTAGCTAAGCATCACTTAAAAACACACACACATGCACACACACATACACACACACACACACTGACACACATTCTTCTGCTAATCAGCATCATTACAATATCATTTTTTCCTGACTTAGCTGGAGCCTCTGTTCTCTCTGTGAATTCTTTCCATCTGCACTTTCCACTTTTATTCACAGCAAAGAAGTTAATTATGAACATTTTATCGGTGAAGAATACTCATCCATAAATTCCTGTCCCCAAAACTAAAGCTTATATACAGCCACATCACCCATATCCTCTTATCCTTTAAAGAGTAATCCATGCTCCTATGCCTTAAATCCCTTCTTCCTCTGATCCTGGTCAACTAGTCATCACATTCAACTTAGATACCCTCAAAGTCTTCCTCCATACTGTCTCTTTTTCTAATCCAATAAATATGATCATATTTATCCCATTCTAAACAAACAAATGATTTTCCCTTGATCTTATTTTGCCCCCAAGCTGTGTCTAATACCTTCATACCCAATTTTCCCAAAAGATTTATATTTAGAATAATCACTTACATCAACTTCCATGCCTACCATTCATTCATCAATGCACTGGCATTCGTCTTCCTTCCCAAGAAACCTCCTTTCCCTGAGTTTGGCATACTGCTAATTACAAACACAGTGGACTTCTATCTACAGCACATCTGCTGAGTTAACATTCAAACTTCCTTCAATTCTAACCCATTTACTTTCATGATGAGTCTAGTCTTTCACCTCTTTCATCAGCCCTTGAATAAGTATTTTTGCCAGTATTCTGTCCTATTATCATTGCTCTTTTCAATCTACACCTGTTTCCAGGTTATCTCGATGCTTTCTTCTATAATGATGTTTCATTTTTCATATCCTGTAAGTCCTAAATCTGTAATTCAAACCTCTCCTGTACCTTTGGTATTGATATTAAAAAGCGTGCAGTATGTCAAGGCAGAGTTATCACTTAGCATGTGCAAAATGGACTCATCTTCCCCCCTAAACCAATGATCCTTTTGGTATTTTTTTTTGTCCAAATTAGTGGCATCTTAATCCTTTGAATAAGTCAATATGGAGCCCTAGGAATAATTCCTTAATTCTCTCTCTGTCTTTTACCCAACAACCTAGTCATCAAGTCCAGACAATTTGACCACTTAAATAGTTTATGAACACATCCCTTCTCTACCTATTGAATAGCTTAATCTGCTCCTTAATAATATCCAAAGACTCCCGTAAACCAAAGACTCCCATAAACAAACTGGTAGCTTAGAGGCTATGTATGACTCAAACATTTTTGTTTTCTAATAATATTAGTACTGATCATACACAGTGATAGGCAGATAGATAGATAGACAAATGATAGATGGATGATTGATACTTAATGTTTCATAAGTAATTGAATCTAGTACAAAACGCTTCTATTCTCCCAATATCCATTCTGCATTTTCTCCACTGTAATAAAATGTTTGGTGAGCAATGGTTGCTCAGAATAAAAAATCTATTTCACAGTCCTCCTTGCATCTGAACATGTAGACAGAGCAGAATCCCGTGGCAATTTCCAGTAACTTTATCTAAAGGAGAACACTCTCCTCCCCTATTATCTTGGTCATTTTCTCTGCTGCCTGGACATGTTGAATCAGAAAAAGAGTTGTAGCCAAGGGATGTTGGAGGAGGGAGCTAGCCAGAATCTGGCCCCCAATAGTTTTGGCAGAACAAAACTGACAGTCTAGCCTAGGACTGCATTTTTCCAGACTAATCTGTGAGCAGTAAATAATTTTATTCTTGCTTAAACACTTATTTTAGGATATCCTGTTATTTTCAGCTGAACCTAAACCTCACGAATACACTAGATTTTTTGGCTACTTTTGAAAGACTGGACAAGCTGGCAATTCCATGCCACACTTCCCCATGGCAACGACTGGCTGGAGCAGAGCAGCTTTAGTGTTAAACATTCTGCATTGTCTCCCTTTCTGGACTTGTTTTTTTACTAATTAATTTTATTTGCATTTGAATATCAAAACCACTGAAACACAAGATACAATCCAATTTCTTTAACATAACATTCAAAGTCCTTGATGATTTGGTGCCTAATCATCTTGATATTCCTTTTTTTGTGTCCTTTATTCTCCCCCTAAACAAACTCCCTGTATTTCCCAATCTATACCAGTCTCTTTCTAACCTCTTTCCTTTGGTTTATGAATTAGCTGAAAATCCCCAGAAGGTTCCCCATTCCAAACAGGACATGTACTAGTGGGTGGCCTCATGTGACAGTCAGCCTTAGTTGTTCCTTCTTACAGAGGGCCTTCCCACCCCTCCAAGCTGGGTTACAAGTCCCTCATCCACACTTGCAATTCCCTAGCATATCTATTACTACATCACTTTAAAAATACATTTCTGCTAAAAAGGGACTGGCCTATTGGCATAGCGGTTGAGTTTGTGTGCTCTGCTTCGGCAGCCCAGGGTTCGCAGGTTCGGATCCTGAGTGCAGACGTAGCGCCACTCATCAAGCCACACTGTGGTGGCATCCCACGAACAAAATAGAGGAAGATTGGCACAGATGTTAGCTCAGCAACAATCTTCCTCACAAAAAAATAAATAAATTTCTGCTGAAGAATCTATGATTCAACAATATTATAAGCACAAATGCTGAAGAAGTATGTAGGATGTTATTTTTAAAATAAGGCTTAACAGAACTTCAGAGATTGTGAATCAGTAAGTTTAAGACAGGGCTCAAAAATCTGCACTTGAAACAAGCACCTCTGATGGTTTTGACACAGGTAATCCAGCAAGCACATTTTGATGGGAAATGTCTTTAGAATGTGAGCTCCTTGAGAGTCTGGGCTGTATTATTTATCATATTGTACCCAACACCTAGCACATTGCCTTTTGTTCAATAAATACTTGTTAACACAAGTGTCTTTCAGCACTTGGGAGAAGCAGCTATCCTTGCAGGTCATGAGGTCAATTTAATAAAACACAGCTTAGCTGTGAGGCGTCATCTCTGTACCTTGGCTCAGTCTGGCAAACTCTCAGTATAGAAGTTGGTTAGCATTATTTCTACTGAACAAAAATATGAGTGTTGAGTGCTTTGTCTGTCTTGAACTGTTGTACACAAAGATCTATCTAAAGCAGTAGTATAATGCCTATTTACTCAAAGGTAGTATTTATTTGCTCATAATTAGAACTAATTATCTATGAATATCTATGAATGTCAAGACAGCACTCTGTACATATTGGCCATTCAATAATTCTATTGACCAACCACGTACACTATTTTCAAACTAATACATTTCATTGTGCTTTGGGAAACCACACATAAAACTATTATGTTTCTCAGCTTAGAAATGGAACATATTCCCACTTGAGAGAGATTTAAATTGGCTAATTAAAAGGTAAATAGCTATTTCAGCACTCTTGATTTCAGTTGCCTCATCGCCCTAGACATTCTTCTCACTTGTTTGATTCACTAAAATCACATAGAAAATTATTTGTCTTAGTTTATAACCCAAAAGTTTGGGAGTATTATAGAATATTTTTTTGATTAAATCTAAATAAGTACCTAAAATTGTTTACTACAGAAGTCTTCAAGGAAATAAGATTTTAAAATAAACTCATATCTATTAACTAAAATTATTTCTATTCAGGTAGAAGGTGCTCACTTTTCTTATTCTTGATAGGTAGCTAATTTTTAAAAATCTATCAAACGTTAATATTTGTTCCTAAATAATCAGCTTGAGTTAAGAGACACACACCTACAGCTGCAGTATATACTGCCATTCTGGGGAGTAATCATTCTTCAACCACAGATCAAGATGCTATCTGGATCGGCCCTGGCATTCCTGCCTCTCTTATAGCATTTGACTTTCGTAGCCCTCTTTGTAACTTTCCTATTATTTTTGTTCATTACTTTTTGTCCATGTCCTTGCCAGACTCCGCTATACACTCCAAACCACATATGCACTTGGGTTTTCATTTTCCTTCTTAACAGACCTTGAAATTTCCTTCTTAATGCCAACAATTAGTCAAACTGAGGGATTCCATTAACTGTGCAGGTTTCATGAATAATGTCTCTGGGTGATATATTTTAACCCTGGGCACATTTTTAGAGTACCATCGTAAGTATTTTCTATTTGGCACTGTCTCTCCTTAAACAATAATTTTTTCATTCTCTAGGTTGGTTTTCAATATGAGTGATATGATAGGTAAATTAAAACTTGTTTATCTGTTCATACAAATTTAAAGAGTACAATTTTACAGTTGGCTTAAAAGAAGGATTGTAATCAATTATAAAATTACTCTTAATATGATAGAATACGTGGAGCCATATTCTGAAAAAAATCTTCTTGTCTTCAGGTTAATCGTAAACAATGGATAAACATGAGAATGCATAAGAAATATTCTTCAAGCAATTTCATAACTCAAAAATACAATACAAAACTAAATCATCCTTAATATAAGTGAAACACAACTCAGACATACATTTTACTGCATAACTAAATCAATGGAACGAATAACCTTTGCAAATGAGTTGCACTTTCGTTAACACAGAAAACTTCTAATGGTAAAGTACTTATGTCATAATATTATCTCCTGAAATAATGTCACTCATAATCATGTCTAGTCCCATAGAATCAAACAGCCAAATTTACAAAATATCTTCTTGCATCTAAATGACAGGATTCTTTCTTTTCTGCATAATCGGTAGGATGAGTCTCAAAGCTTCCTCAGTTCAGAAGGCCAAAATGACTATGCTCCCTGTCATTTTTGCCACACCCCCAGAACATACATATGGAAAGGGAGAAATCCTCTGTGCAGCTGCACTCATGCTGCACAGCTAGCATCAAAATTACATTTAATTTTATCTCAAAGTGATGTCAACCATGTTGCATCACGGGAGCGGAAAGATGCAAGTGTGTACAACACAAAGGCAATGGAGTTCCATTATTTGATTCCTATCAACTCCTTTCATCCCTACTGCACACTTTGGAGAGTTTCTCCACTTCTTGTCCAGAGGAGTAATGAGCAACTGGGGTGTATATTTCTTCCCTAAACTTTTGGGTTTTTTTTTAATTTTCCCTAAACATTCATGGTTTAGTTAGGAGCTCTCCTTCAGTAAATCAACAAATTTTTGATGCCTCTAAACATGATTAAATAATTTAGCAAGAAAAAGTAAACATTTTTATTATATCTGCTTGAATTTTTAAGAAAATTGTGACTCAAAGAGATTTTTTTTCTGTCAAAAAAAGGGAAATCTGTACAGTGATCATGAAAGATACACCAAATCTTAATTTTAGTTGCTCATGTGAATCCATTAAAATTTTTTAAGGCCACTAACAAAATAAGATAAAACAGGATTCCTTATAGAGAATCCATAGAAATTTAAGATTTCAGTACAGTGTTATAAGGTTTATGATATGGTTATTGCTCTAACATTTAGAGATACAAATCTTTATTTTATAGCCCCAAATTATGAAATAAATTTCCGAGATGCCAAACTAGTTGATTTACAAAAACAATAAATGTCAAATTGTTTTGACAAATGAAAGCTTTTTAAAATAATAAACTTTGTAATTTTTCAGAGATACTTAATAGTTGCCCATGAATGTGACTATTGTTTTACAATAAAAAAAGATTACAAGAGGGGCTGGCCCCGTGGCCGAGTGGTTAAGTTCGCGCGCTCCGCTGCAGGCGGCCCAGTGTTTCGTCAGTTCAAATACCGGGCGCGGACGTGGCACTGCTCATCAAGCCACGCTGAGGTGGCGTCCCACATGCCACAACTAGAGGTACCCACAACTAAGAATGTACAACTATGTACCGGGGTGCTTTGGGGAGAAAAAGGAAAAAATAAAATCTTTAAAAAAAAAAAAAGATTACAAGAATTATAAAATATTACCAAGAAAAGAAAATTAATGTTAAATAACTAATCCTCTTTGGCCTAAAGCAAATTGGGACAAGATATGATTGAGTTTAATGGCAACTGGGGCCAACCCTGTGGCCGAGTGGTTAAGTTCACGTGCTCTGCTCCAGCGGCCCGGGGTTTCGCTGGTTCGGATCCTGGGCGCAGACATGGCTCTGCTCATCAGGCCATGCTGAGGCAGCGTCCTACATGCCACAACTAGAAGGACCCACAACTAAAATATATACAACTATGTACTGGGGGTATTTGGGGAGAAAAAGCAGAAAAAAAAAGAAACTAACAATTCCTAGTAAGTATTTTTAATGAAAGCTTAAATTTCAAAATCATCTAGGAAACTCAAATCTTATTTGCAAACATACTTGACCCTTACTTTAGCACTGTGTGACATGCATTTGGCAAATTTAACATGGGTAAAACATTTGTACCAGTCATATTATTAACAAATAGTTTTAGTACTCTATCATAAAGCTTTGCTTTATTTATTTAACAAACTATGCAAATGCACCATTTTACTTCTCATAATTCTATTAGACTTTTACATTAGAAGAAAAAATATGCATTTCCCTAGTTTTCAAAATAGACTTACATTGAGTGTTGCTCTGTTCTATTCCACCCTCCATGAGTTAGTGTTCCAGAGGTTGTGCCTCTTTATTAGACCATTGTGTGTGTGTGTGTGTGTGTGTGTGTGTGTGCTTGACAGAAGAAATTTTTTCCTGAAAGACTCCTGAAAGATTTTTTTTTAATCTCTTTGTGGTCACATTTCTTTTCCTGAATTATAGCACAGTGGCTTATTTGCTTTTTAAATAAAGCTAATTGTATATAAATTTATTTCTAGCTCTACATATCAAATATGTTATGATTAACTTATCAAAAAGATAAAGCTCTATGTCCCCTTTGAAAGCTTTATCTCTATAATAGGCTTAGAAATGGAAATATTTATTGACAAATATCATGCCTTGTGGTTTGGAAAATATTTGATTTGGGAAGAGTGTGGATTCTGAAAATGTACTGAAAATAATGGTTTTGAGTTGCCATTCTGCAAACATACTTAAAGCATAAAGATATATATTTTTATAAATGTTCATTCAATCAACTGACATTAATCATCTATTATTCTACAAATAAGCAAAGAAGATAAAAGATACCAAGACGTAAGCCCTGCTCAGGAACAACTCACAGTGTCGATAGAATCTAAAGACTACAGATTTTCTAATGTTTAATAATACCTATTTATCACTGTGAACACAGGTATAAATTATTTTAAAAGAAAGTGAGAGGTGAATTCTTTAACACAGAAATTGCTTCCTGATTTAACAAAACAGTGGCAAGTAAGACTCAATTGACCTTTTATTTCATTAAGTTTGGTCCTAAGTGATAAGTTCAGACGGAAAATCAATCAGCATTTTAACCCAGCAAATTAGAGGAAATAAACTTGCTTATAAAGTTGGGTGAGAAAGTCACCCAGTCACAGATTTAAGGAACTGCATACAAATCTGCTGTGGACTATCAGTTTACTAATAATACTTTATTTGTTAGGCTTCAAAGTCCATGTATGAAAAAGACAACTCATTGCAGACAAGTGGGATTGGGGTAACTGAATTGTACACTGTTTTAAAATATACTCTATTCTGACCAATTAATCTTATTCTCATGAAACTGGGCTAAATGGATGAAGCTTCCAGACTCAGATTAATAGAGAAAATTTGTGTGATGGAGTGTTCTATATTTCTTGAAACGTGAGCTATTTTGAACCACCAGGTCATGAAGTAGTCATCTATCCTCTGCTTCAACAGATGGCACAATTGAAGAAAGGCCAAGCTCTTCATGGTAAATGGCACACAATTGGACTTAGAAATGCCGGAAAATGATGGGAAATAAGGCAATGGATTCTCTTTTTGCTTTAATGTTATTATTTTTCTGAATTGTTAGTTTTCTTTGAGAAGTAATTAACTCTATGTCTATCACTTTAGACTACTATGAGTTCAGTTCTCTAAGATATGTGCTTGTTCTGTTTTGCTTTTTCCCCTCCTAAATTAGGTGCATCAGGCAATTCTCTCTTCTGCCCTGCAAGTCTCCAAATAAGTGTTCTGGAAAAACAAACAAATAAACAAAAGGTGGTGTGAGTCACAGGAGGATAGTGGCTTCTGAGATCAGTAAGTGTGGGATATATATCATGCATTTCTCACTGAGATTCAGAATATTTCTTGAAATCAGTGAAATCCTATGGTAAGAACTATTACTTGCTATTTAATGAAGTATTCATCTAAATTTTAAAGTCAAGAAATCATCTTTGGAAGGCACTGATTTTTATATCTCTTGGACCTTTGGAATCATGGAATATAGTTCTATAAAAAGCAGAGTCAACACAGATTATATTGGAAGTATTTCATGGGAGGAAATCATGTTTCCTATCCTAAGCAAAAGTATTCTGATATCTTAGCCTTCTTCACTTTTGGCATTGAAAGGCAAAATGAATTGCCCTCCAAAATAATAGCATGGATTATTAGTACTCTTACAGTAGCAACAATACTATATTATAGATTAATTCACAGGTTCTGTGCCAAATAAAAAGAAATGTGATTCTTGGTATACAAGTAATACAGAGTCTTCAAAATCAAGTATAATAGTTACCCCAATTCTATAACTGATTTTGGTGGAGAAGAATTTATCTTATACTGGTAAGAGTCTGAATTGCTTTACCAATTTTATTGGTTACATTGTAAGCAGCAAAAAGGCAAAATTCTCCATTCTCATTTTCTGAGATGATGGAGAAGCAATCTCTCTGATTTCCTTATTTTTTTAAAAAAAAAGTGGATTAGCTCCACAGCATATCTTATTTATATGTAATTTGAAGCACTAAGAGACATTCTTCCTGCCAAACAATCCTACTGAAATGCTAGCATTAAAAAGGCATCTATTTGTTACAATACTGCTATTAAAATTTTTAAATACTCCACTCCTTGCAGAATATTGTTGAATTAAGCCATTTTGTCACATCCTAGTGCTATTTAGTTTGAGGGTTTTTTTTTTTCCTTTTTCTTCTGTTGGTTAGCTAAAATCAGCTACAATGTAGAGATTTAAATGAAGCTTAGGAAGTGTAATCATGGAAGGAAGAGAAGAGAAATTTTAGAGTGTCACTTACTGTCCAGTACTAGAACAAGTTAGGTAGAGGGGGTAAATTTAATTGTGTCAAATAAAAAAACCATCATGTGTTTAGTTCGAAGTGGGTATGGAAAGGAGAAATATAACAAAGATTGCATTATGTACCTGCAATCCCAGGGAAAACAACAAAACGGATGTCAGAAAAATGTCACAGAAGGGTGGGCTGGACAGATACTGATAATCTCTCATCAAATACCCAGTTCTGCAGATAAAATGCATTTGTTTTAAAGTCCCTTCAATCTGGTTTTGCATTTTGGCTCTGCCACTGAGCAGAGCACTCGCAGACAAGTTGCTTTCTAATCCTCGGATTCTTTATTTGTAAAATAGTGATTTAAAAAAATTACATAACAGAAATAATTGTTTTGAGAGTTACGTAAAGTTATTTACAAAATAGAGAGCTACTATTGATATCTAATACTTTCTAGTACGTAATGTATCAAAACCTCTTTTAATCATTGTAACCGTATTAACTCATTTAATATTTACGACCTTGCTATGAGGTAGTCATTTATATTTTACAGGTGAGAAAATCAAGGACCTAAAAGGTTAATAACTTGATCAAATTCACACAGCTAGCCTGAGCAGGGATTAGAATTGATGCAATCTGATTCTAAAGATGTGACCCTTAACCACTCCCATAATTCTTGATCAAACATGATTAGTTTATTGTCAGTCCTCTTCAATCATTATTTTATCCCTGGCTTACTTTATACACGTTTATAACTATATTCTGATAAAATTCCCAGGCATAACTTAAAATATCTATAACTAAATGGAAAAAATTTAGACAAATATCCTGTATAGTTTTGAAAATTCTACGTAATTTTCATGAGTCAAAATATTTTGAGATATTTTAATGACTATATAATAAAGATTCTATTTGACCTTTGTTAGAGGAATTTAGAGTTAATCTGGCCCAGGGATTGGTGAACTACCTCCCACAAGCCATGTCAGTCCTGTTGTTTGTTTTTATGCCACCTGTGAGCTAAGAATAGTTTTTACATTTTTCAACGATTGAAAAAAATCAAAAGAACAACATTTTGTGACAAGTAAAAATTATATAAAATTTAAATTTCAGGGTCTCAAATAGAGTTTTAAATTTTGCCAATACAAATTTTTGTAAATTTGTTTTCTCTCTTGTTTTATACATAATATCTACATAATATCCATATGCACATAGTATCTACATAACATCGTAGATTTTGCATCTTAGTCCACAGAATCTAAAATACTTACTATCTGGCCTATTACAGAAATTTTCTGAGCTCTTGATTTTAGTCCAGCAGTTTCATTTTAGGTACGAAAATTGAGATTCACTGGAATTAAGAGCCATGCCTAGGATCACAGAGCTAGTTAAAGAAGCTAATCCAGCATCAAGGCTTTCCAACTGTTGCGTCATTGCTGCGGCCCCCATAAATGATCCCAAAGACTATAACTCTATAGCACCATGAGGCTGTGTTGTGAGAAGCTAAGCAGAGCTATCAGCCAGCCTTTAACTTTCCATTTAAAAATAAGCTGAGTATTTACCACATGGCATCACACACAAATATGGAAAGAACTGAAGCCACTCAGAGCCTCATGAAAAGGGAAAACTATCCTTATGCAACACAACGTTGAATACTAATATTTGAATTGCAGCCGGACTAAAAGAAAATGAAAAGTAATCATAATCTACTTAAAAGATTAAGTTCAATTACACTTAGATTTTTTGGGATTAGAGACGGTTATTGATGGTGAGCCGAATGGTGCAAACAAATGGTTGCATGAAGAAAATATGATATATTTTTTATTGTGCTGTCTAGTCAAATGTTGGACTAAATACCAAATGTGGTGTATGCTTCTTAAAAGCTAACCAGACCCCAGAGGTGCCTACAAGCAAGGGTAAAATAAAACAGAGTCCAACCTTTGAGGAACTCCCAAGTAAGAAAAGCCTCATCCTCATTCTTGTCTTATTATTGATTACTAAAACTAATCTCCCTTTGCCAGAAATCTTTCCTCTTTGGGGAAGAAAAAGAAGTTGTCTTTTGTTATTAGTGATGAATAAGATTAATTGTTCCGCTCTCATTCAGAAATATGCTTTTTAAAGCAAAGAGCTTAAGCATTTCAATTTATAGCTTACATTGTAGCTTTATGGCACAAGCTGTTTTTATCCTTTGCCACACTTTTTTCTGTTTTCAATTGATTTTCATAAATGATTATTTTGCTGGGTTTCATACATAGTCTTCTGATTTAAGGGAAAAATGTTCAGATATTAGAGAGAGTACACATTTCATACCTTTCCTACATCCCTGGTTTCTAAAATCAAGTTTACAAGCAATTTTCAATAAATCTGCCCTGCAGGTAGAGTACACCAGTTAAATGCAACCATAGGCTTAGTTTTCAATTCTATAAAGTGGAGCTATCCATAAAAGACTGAGGATGAACTCCAAGTCTATATTTTCCTCCCTAACCTCTCTCTGAGCTCCATATTTCCATGTCCATCAGCCCACCTAGAATATGCAAATCGGTATCTCAAAGTTACCAAGTTCAAAATCCAACTCTAAAACCTACTTCCTCCTGCCTTCCCTTCTCAATAAAAGATACCACCATCATGTTGATTGATTAAAAATCACACGCACACACAACTATTTTTCTTTCCTTCACTCCCACATCTGCTCCAATACAGATCTTTCTTGGACACCAAAAATTTACCACTCATTCTCCACTTCTGTCCATCTCCACTACTACCGCTACTGCCCAAGATACCATCACGTATTTCCCAAACTCTGCAAGAGCAGCTCCTTGCCTTCCGCTATTGCCCCCAGTAATTCATTCTCACTAACGAAGCCAAAATGGCTGTTTAAACATGTCACTTGGATCACTTGCCTGCTTAAAGCTCTCTGTTATACTTGAAATAAAATCTAAATTCTTTGCTATGTCTTACAGGGCATTAACTGGCTTCGTTCTGCCTCTCCATTTTCGTCTCTACCTGTGGTTAGATACCAGAAATTCAGGCCTTCTTTCTAGTCCTTAAACATTCCATGCACATTTATAAATCAGGATGTTTTGTCATATATATAAAATATAAATGATTTATTTACCAGGATCTCTCTTGCTCCTAATTTTCAAATGATTGTCTCATCATTTTTCACTCAGTTCAAGCATCATCTCCTCAGAGAGGACTTCCATGAGCACCCTAAAAAAAGTGATCAGCCCCTTCCCCACTTTATTTCTTCATAGCTCTTCATTATTCCAGTTTATTTTAACCATTATTTTTGTTTTGTTTTCTGTAATCTCTTATAGAATGTAAATTCAGATGAGCAGAAATCTAGTCTGTTTCGTTTGGCGTTAGAATTTTTGCACAGCTGCCTGGCACATAGTAGGTGACCAATAATTACATGTTGAATCAAACAAAGTAAAATTTTTATCATCCTCGGTTGGTTTTGTTTGTTTTTCTCTTTGAACTTGGCATGATTAAGATGTATCTCCCTGACACCATTGCGAGGTTGCCTCCTTGAAAGGCCTTGAGCTGTGTGATACATACACCACTGACAATTGTATTAGTCTTAAATTTTACACTATTATAAAGGCTGTAGTCAAAATATTCCTCAATCATGTTTTAAAAAGCCAGCGTAAATATGGACTGAAATTTCTCTTCTTGAAATATATCATACTAGTTTAAGATATTATGAACTAAAAAACCCCACATTTATAAAAGAAAATAATTCTGTTTCCAGTCTATGCACTTGGTTACTCATCAAGTGAGTCAATTGGGCTTGAAGGGATGAAAATTTAATAGGCACCACATTAATCATCTATGCGAAAATGATGAAAAAAATTCTACATTATAAAAAGCTTGTGGGAGACATAGTTTTGGCTGACTATAAGTGATGTCATGTGTATGCAAATAATGTTCAAAAATGCTCTGATCTGACTCTCTTCTTAATTTGATATTGCAAATTTTAAGGTATAATAGTAACATGACATTCCATGTCACTCATTTCTTGGGGATTATTGCTGTTTCCAGTTGTTAGTTTCTTGGCTTCAAGTCTTAACGTCCATAACATTATACCCTAAGATGTAATGCCCTCCTGGAATACTCCATTTGTTATGTCTTAATGTCTAGTTATACCAAATACCATCTGTAACATGAAATCCGATAGTTGGAGAGCTGACCATTCTAGTGAAAAATACAAGTGTCATAAAATCAAAGTTTTGCTGAAGGATAAAAGCGTAACCCTTTCCGACCAATAATAATAGTAAGGTTAAACTCTCTCATTAAAGCACGTATTGAGACACTGGAAAACGTTTAGTGCTTTCATAATTTCACTCCCTTTAGATCCATCTGATAATGAGTTAAACCAAATTAGATCTATTATTTAGGAACCTTGAAAAGGTCACTAACATTAATTTCCAACTCGGCTATGACAGAGCCATACTAAACTCTTTGCTATACAAGCTACCAAAATGCAAACTGGTTCTTAATAACTCTAATTAAGTAACCTTAACTAGACACAATTGAATTAGGTTAGCTACAAAAATGATCGAACCCAAAAGAAATTAGCAAATAATTACTATATGATATAAATTCATAATATTTTGGATAGAATAATTTAGTCATGTAGGATTACTCATAATTATATAAAACAATTATTTTAATAAATAAACATGCCTAGACTAAAACATGAGGATTCTACTGTAGTGTATAGGCAATGATATTGCTTCAATTCAGTCACTATTTTATAATCCTGTTATTTTATGGAAGTGGTAAAAAGTTCTATGTACATATATCTAATATTATTCAAATCATATCACTATCATAATAATGAGCATTACTTTCTCATATGGTATTCAGTTTGGAAATGTTAAGAAGATATTGACATAAAAAAGTGTGCAATAAATATCACGGAATCTGGTAAACGCCATTATTGTTTACAGTAACACTGGCCCTTTTCCACTCATCCCCCTTTCTTGGGAGGCAGAGACTGTTTCTCTGATACTACAATGGATTGGTCATTTATCATCTACATTTGAGCCACTTCTCATTTTTCACTATGTATTGACTCTTTCTATTGTTATGCTGCAGTGGAATATGATTTCTTCCTGTATTCTTCTGCCAAGAAAAGAAATAGAGTTAGAGGCAAAGAGAATAAAGCATAGAAGTGAGTAAATGCATGGCTTTGCTCACTGCTCTCTGCTTGTTAAAACTTTGGACTTGTGCATTTGAACCAAACTACTGAGTAATTGAATATTAGGTTTTACTACATAAGAAATGGCTATGGGATTGTTAGCTTTACAGTAAAATTATAAAACTATATGTAATGTTATATTAAAGCTGCTGTAATCTACTTTATGTATATAAACACAAATCAAAGAGAAGTACCCAGAGACAACAATTCTGAAATTTTTATGATACCATAAAATGTCTTTTTCAATTTTCTAAACTTATATTTGATATCTCACATAACTAAAATTGAAAAATTATGATTCACTGAAAATAAAAACTGATTTGATTGTTTCCTTTTAGAATGGTTAGTCAAAAAACTATAGAAGTTACAAAATTTCAGACATTATTCTCATTTTACAGAAAAAGAAACAAAACTAGCAAGGTAATTAAAATACCTCTTTCAGATTCAATACTCCAATATTTTAAAATTTTGTTTTAAGATTTTCAACTATTTGCATAACAGCCAACGAAACACATATGATGACTGCATTTTTCCAAATGGCCCCAAACTTAAATTACTTTAAAAGAAACCCCCAAATTTTCTAGTGGCATTCTTTAAAAACTGCCAATGATGTCCTATTTTTCTACAATTAAAATAGAGTATATATCTTATCTTTGTAGGTTGTAAACTCCCTGAGGTTAGAACCACTTTATTTTCTTTTTCTCTTCTTTTCTTTTTCTTTTTCTTTTTCTTTTTTTTTGAGGAAGATTAGCCCTGAGCTAACTATTGCCAATCCTCCTCTTTTTGTTGAGGAAGACTGGCCCTGAGCTAACATCCTTGCCCATCTTCCTCTACTTTATACTTGGGACGCCTACCACAGCATGGCATGTGGGTCACAACATGTGGACAAGTGCTGTCATGTCCACACCCAGGATCTGAACCGGCGAACCCTGGGCCGCTGAGAAGCAGAACGTGCAAACCTAACCATTGCCCCACCGGGCTGGCCCCCAGGACTACTTTATTTTCTTTCCCCAGAGAGCTCCTATAACATTTTTCATGTAGCAAGTGCCTAATTTTAATGTTGCGAATTGAATATTTAAGTTCTAACTCATTCAAAATTCTTAAAACTATTACACAATTCTTCTCCTGTAAACTTTTGTGCAAAGTTCAAGTAGGAAATATAATTATATTTCAAGCATGTAATATAGTATATATTTAGCAAGTAAATGGAAGGAGAAGAGTAATTAATTAGACAATTGAAGTCTAAGCCATTATGCTGAAATTACCAATCAATTGAGGCCGAAAGGTTATACTGGGCTTCATCAATCTAAGATGATTTCTTCAGTTGTCTGTGTCATCATAAAATTGTAGTCCTTAAAGACTTAATCTGTTCTCTTAATTATTCTACTCTTTTTGAAACCCAATCAAAGTTTGATAGGTCACAACAGAGTCAACATTGTTTCAGGTTTCAGGATTGTTCTGCTGTAACATATGCTTTCATGGAACCATTCAGTTGCATTTCTTTAAGTTCCAAAGTCCTTAATGTCCTGTATCTCACTTTTTATAATAATACTTTTGGTGAATTTATAGATGAAAGAAATTGCCAGGGGCTTATAAGAAACATTTGATTTAGCCTTCTTTTTTTATAGTTCAGGAGCACATTGAAACAAATCATGTGTGTTAAATCTTAAGTATGCATCTACTATATCTATCAATATGATACACAATTCATCTTTTAAAAATTAAATAATAAGTTGCATTTGGAATAGACTGAAATGAGAGAGAATGAACCAAAAGTTAATACATGCTAAAATTAAATCTTTAGCACATTTTATATTTCCATTTTTCCTTCAAATAAGCTTGCCGATGAAAAACGTATTTAAAAATTAGCTAGCAAAAGAGCTGAATTAGAAACCACTCTACTTAATATTCCACCAACACATTAAAAAAACACACTTCCATGTTCACCCTTGCAAATTCATCCATTTCTCTCTATATACCAAATAGCATTTATTAGCAACCTGGGAAAAGCTAATTTAACAAACTGTCTTTGGAATCGCCAATATAATTTTAACACTTATTAAAATGCCTGACAATTCTAATTACATCTGATATAAATACTGTTAAGAAAAAGAATCCTGCTATGGTAATGTTAAGATCAACTATTCCAGCTTTCTTCCGGGTAAACATGCAAAAATGGTTAAACGATAAATTTCTATGGCAACAACTTAAATTCTAGGATATTCTTAGTTACAGCAGCAGTCCCAGAAGCTACTACTTTCTTTAAAGCAATGGAACTAAACAAGACATCTCCTTCTTTCCTCCTTTTCCATCTGGCACAACTAAAATTTCTTTTACTTCAATGAATTAAAGGATGATTTAACTGGAAACAGGATATCTCAACTAATGCACATGGCAACAACAGTTATGTGAGCATTTTATGTAAAGACAAAGTGAAAATAAGAAGCTAAGCACTGCTAAATGAGTTATATGGTGAGATTACTGTATTCTGCAAACCAAACTAAAATAAGTATATGATATATATATTGATTTACATATATGTAACTATGACAGACATACTTTATCAAAATGAATAAACAATCTGTCTAAATAATAAATGTTCTTTTACATGAAGTCATCGAATGATCCTAATATTTTTCAAATAAATATATAGATAAATTAGTTTTAATAATTTGAATTTCGATAATTCCTAAGTTCATATAGCAATGCATCTTTTCTCTTATATGTTTTCTTCTCATACACTCTTGTTGAACACACTAAAGATATCTCTTCTAAAAGGTAGGACAATTTTTTTTGGTTGCAAGACATACTGGAAATATAAAGGACCACCAATACATACTCAAAAAGATACACCTAGGTCCTTAATACATTATATAGCATTTTTATGGAGATATATATATATATATATATTTTTTTTTTTAAAAAGAGAATAGTCTTCTTTAAGATGTTATCTGGTAAATACATATGACTACTCAATTCAAACAATGAGGTTTTGGAGTATGAGAGAAATTAGGTTTAAATTCAACTCCACTATTTACCAGGTATGATCTGAGTTATTACAGACTCTCCTCAATCCTCAATTTACTCATAGGTATAGTGGAAATAGCAATGGTGTTAAATTACTCTGTGGTTGTAAGGCTTAAATTAAATAATTATGAAAATCATTTAGCACACTGCTGGCACACAAGGACCACTCAGAAACCATTGAAGCTAATATTTTAAAAATAATTTTACTCCTTCAACCTTGGCTTCTATACTGTAATTTTTAATTAGTATGAAGAAAAGTTCTTGCCTTCTATGAGAAGTTCCAGTTTCCTTACTTAGACTAATCATGTATCAACTTTAAATATTACTACCAGGCCTCACTAGGTAGCTTTCGTTAAGTGTCACTTTCCACCAGAGACGTAGAACATCTGCCAGCTTTTCTTTTCCTTCTTAAGGTCATAATATTGCTGAATATGTGACTCTTCCCCTCCCCCAACTTCTCCATCATGAATAAATCCGTTGGTTGTTTACCAGGAGCCCAGGTGTACTTTCCATAAAAAGAATTAAGGCCTTCATATGAAAAATAAATAAAAAATAAACAATTCATAATATTTGTCAGAGGATAGTAGGCTACAATTTTACCTCTATAAAATGCAGTCCACAAACAAAAGAGTCAAGAGAGAAAATGATGAATGGCCTTAGGAATAGTCATGGTTTATAATAAAGATTTTATTAAAAAAGCGTTAAAATAAATAATACATACTCCAGAACATCATTGTTCTGGGAAATTACTCTCTTTAGAATATGAGTTCTAGAAGGCAAATCTTCTTACAACTGCTCTGGGGGATTTCATTAACGGATTTACAATCCTATAACTTTGTTTTTTTGTTTTTTTAAAATCTGTGGTCTGCAGTCTTGTAACACACTTCTCAAGGGTGGATATGTGGTGGAATGCAGACCCCATCAAAATGTGTAGTTTTGTTTGCTTTTTCTCCCCTGTTGATAAAATAGGCTGCTTAGAAATCCCAGAGGAATATGATTGAGGCCAGAGTTACGTTGGCTCATAAACTTCAAACAGTTAAAAGCTCTGCTTGTTAATTACTGGGCCCCAACCAGAAATCCAAATGGTGGGAGAGAAATCCTTCTTAGGATAATGACTGATTTCCATGAAGATGAGTGCTTTAACAAATTTCAATATGCAGTTGCTGGGGCGGGGAGGGTGGGTGGGCACTAATTAGTTTTACCGTTTTCAGCAGATGTTGAATTCAAAACGCCAGCAGCATCTCAAATGCCAGTCATTAGGGCTGTCTTTCATCGAAGGGTGCTGACCAATGAAATCTCCACTCTGTTTAATGAGACCGATCTAGGCAAAGTCAATTAAATCAAATCTCTACTAACATCCTTAATACTGTATCTGCGGTGTGCGCGGCAGCAGTAGCAGCAGCAGGAGGGGGCATTTCCATGTTAATAAAAGGATTCACTGCCGCATTAGGAGAGGAAAAAAAAGGGGGGGGGGGGTGGAGGTAGTGTTGAGGGAAGACCTTACTATACCGGCAGGGGAAGGCTGGAAATGTCCGGGCGGGGAGGGAGGAGGGGGAGGGGCTCTAGGTAAAGGGTGAAAAGCTAAGTAAAACGATTAGAGAAAGAGCCTCAATGTAGATCTAGAAGGCATCCACCCCCAACCTTCCCCCTTCCACCGCAAATCCAATTTACCAGATGCAAACATGAAGCTGGAAAAATGTAAGGACCCAGAGTTGAAAACATTTTCACTTTAATACTGAAAAAATATGCCATTATAAAATCCTCGAATAGAATTAGTAAGTTTCACGTGCTTCCTCGGTTCTCTTTTCCTACTATATAAGTAAGATTTACACCAGCACAAAATTGCTACCATAGGATCGCAGCCTAAGCACTAGAGTGACATTAATTGGTCATGCTTAACTGCCTGAAAATCTTTTTTTTTAAATAATTACACTGATACTATAATAGAAATCATGGGTACTTATTTTACATTCAGATGGAAGGCATTATTGGATATGTATAGAAAAATATTCCCCATCAAAAAAAAAAAAAAACCTAAAAACTAAAACATCACCATCAAAATAAAAGAACCCAAAACAACCCGTAAAAACTTTGCTCAACAAAATACATTTTTAACTCATAAAATGGACTGATGACTAGCCATGCAAATGTCTTAAATAAAACCTTTACATTTTTTTTTCACAGTAAACGTACGCTCTGAACTGCCTACCGATCACAAATAATGGCGAAATGGCACTTTCTGATTATACTGTATTTTGTTTAGAGAAAGTTTGATACGATGGGACTTATCAGGTAAGAGAGTGGGTGCTGTGAAGTGACGCCGTCTCCAGTCGCCGGGGAGGGCAGCGTCCCTGAAGCGCGTGGATTCCATGCGAGCCATGCAGCACTTTTTGTTTTAGTCAGAAGTCAAAGTTATTTATTTACAATACATTCATGCCTTCGTGCAACTGCCCATCCCTGCGTAGCCAACAGGAAGCCATCACGCCCCCCTGCTCACGGGGCTAATCCACAGGGGAAAAAATAGATATCTATCTCTCTATATAGATGTAGGTATATGTATATATGTATAGGACCGCGGCAGCCATCCCCACCAGCCCCTCTGCCATGGGCAAGGGCACTGTCAGTTCTTTGAGCAGAGCCCCTGCTGGGCTTTTCAAAAGGGGCTCGCAGCAAAGAGCGAGCTGGCTGCGCTCTCCCAGACACAGTCCGCTCTTTGTTTCCAGAAGGGAGCTAAGGGGTCAGACCCTCTCAGTTGAGCGAGTTCAGTTATTTATTTACTTATGTCCATCAAGAGTTGGGGCACGCGGACTTGCATCCGGGCTCCTCTAACCCCTGGCATGCCGGCGGGGGTGGAGGGTGGGGGGCTTCACCTTCCCGCTCCCCTGCTCTACCCGGATTGGGGTCTTAGTCTGAGAGCGAGTGGGAGCCACAGTCATACACTCTGTGGGCCCCATCTGCGTTGTAAGGCCCATTGTGCCAGTAGGAAGAGTCACAGACTGTCTGTAGGGAATTAATTTCGGACGCCGAGGAGTTGGCATCCCTTCTCTTAGACCGCTTTCGGTTCCTCAGGATAAACACGAGCATGCCCACCACGGTGAAGGCGGAGGTGACGAACACCAGCAGCAGTCCCGGGACCAACACGGAGATGGACACCCTGCTGGTGTCTAGGTAGGAGTTGGAGTGCGTCCCGGTCTCCGCCAACCCAGTGCTGTTTTTACTGTGCGAAGTTAACGTGGGCGAGATCCTCGCGTACAGCTGGGGGCAGATCTCGTCATTGGAGAGAAGCATGAAATCTTTCCTAAAGAAGTTCACCGGCGTCTCACACTTGAGGTCGCTCATCAGCACTTCGGAACCCAGGCGTTCTGCCCACTGTTTGAAAGGCACAATAGTGCAGGAGCACTCCCAAGGGTTTCCGTGTAGGTCTATCTGGATGATGGAGGTTAACTGGTCCAGCACCCCTGCCACTGGGAGGTACATGAAGTAATTGTTGTGCAGGCTGAGCTTAGAGAGCGAGACCCCAGCGAACACGTCTACGGGTAGGGACCTCAGTAAGTTGTTGTTGAGAATGAGGATCCTCAGTTTGGGCATGGCATTGAAGGTTCCAGGAAGGATGAGCTGGATCGCATTGTACTCCACGTTCAGATACTCGAGGTTTTGCAGCCCGGCGAATTTCTCCCGGGACAGCGTGTCCAAGTAGTTACTATCCATATACAGCCACCTGAGGTCCAAAAGGTTCTTAAAAGTGTTGTTCTCTACGGTGGCGATGTTATTATTGCCCAGATCCAACAGGATGAGATTCTTGTAATCCACAAAGTGCGATTTTCTGATGCTATGGATCTTGTTATCTCGCAGGAAAAGCTCCTGCACGTTGGAGAGCTTAGGTTTCAAATCAGCCAAGCTGCTCACGTTCCGGTTGTTGCAGTTTATCTTTAAACCCGACCCTGGGATGTGGTCGCAGCTGCAGCCCCCAGGGCAGGGCAAGCCGTTGGCTGGGGGTTTGTTTCTGGCGCTGCCAGTCGCTATCGCTGCCGTGGGTCTGATTTTGATCTGCCAGTTGCCTGGGATCTTTGTACCTCCGTTTGGAGCAGACCCTGGGGTGGCATGGTCCTCTTGTCCATTTGTCTTGAAAGGAGTTGGCAGGGGACCAGGAGCGAAGGTCTCTTCTTGGGCAGGGGGCGCTGGGAGACTAGAATCCACTCTGTTTTTCAAAGGACACAAGTCCTGTTCGGTGGTTTCATTGAGGTCTTTCCCCTGCAGTCTGGTGGGGGCTTCGCAGACCACTCGGCCGATCAGGGCATTTTTGGGAATGTTTTCCAGCCATTCTTTCAGGGAGAGCAGATCACAGGTGCAGTCCCATGGGTTATCCTCTAGCAGGATCTCGGCAATGCCGGGGATTTGCTCCAAGACCTCCTCATAGGGCAGCGTTTTCAGCCTGTTTCCCCGGAGGTCGAGGTGGGTGATGGGCACATACTGGAACACGTTGGCAGGTAGGGTGCTGATGAGGTTGTCATTTAAAATGAGTACCTCCAGCTTGTTCAAGTCCTGGAAGGCCCCCGGGTCTATATCCCGTAATAAATTAAAATCAGCCTGGAGGTATTCCAGATCGTCGAGCCCCAGAAAAGTCTGCTTTCGAAAAGACTTGATCTTGTTGTTGTTAATGTGCAGTCTTTTCACCAGCTGCAGCCCCAGAAAAGCCCCAGGAACGATTTCATGCAAGCCATTGTTTTCCATGTGCAAACTAACCGCATTATAAAAGTTAGCGAACTCATTAGGGAAAAGTCGAGTGAGGGAATTGCCATGCAGAAATAGATGGTAAAACTGGGAAGTCGGGGCGGTGAAACGCTGCAGACTTGTAAAGCCCTTTTTTTCACAGTCTACGTGTAGGTCCCCTTCTATCTCATTGCAAGAACAGATCTTCTCTTTGCAAACATCCCCTGTAACGTTTCCAGCGGCAAAACAAAGAGACGTCTCCAGCAACAGAATCCAAAGCAGCATTTTTAAAGCGAGCAATTCATCCCCGATCTCATCACAAAGTAACAGCGACCATCCTGCTCGCCACAGACACAATTCAAGTTCATTTAGTGCTCCAGCGTCCGAACCCAGGGAAGGAGAAGAAAAGGGTTTGGGGGGGCGGGGGTGGATTCCTTCCTCCCTAACCCCCCCGCACTGCAACAACCCAGGCGCCAGTCAATTAATATATCTACAAACTACCCAGGCACGTAGTGCAAGGCAAGCAAAAAAAAAAAAATAAAAAAAGTAGAAAAAAAAATAATCCCGCTCCCCCTCAACCCCTTAAAAATAACCAAAAAGAAGTTAAATATATACACATAAGTTAGAAAATACACCCTTACAGAATCTCGTATAGTGGTCCTCACTAATCAGGAAGGGAACAATGCTAGTAATTAGAAGCAAGTGCATGTTAGAGAAACAAGCAGAGGGTTTGCAGCGTAGTACAGGCGCACTGCCTGTGCATGGCTGTGCGTCGGACTGACCTTGCCTCTCTGATACAAAGCAGGGTTTTCGGCTTCTGCTGTTGAGGTTGCTGATGGAGTTCTTGCCGTGGCTGCGGGTTGCCCAGAAGGCCCCCAGAGGTGCTGTCCAGTCCCCCCGGTGCTGAAATCACGCCCGCTCGAAGGACTCACGCTGCCGAGCCAATGGCGCTGGAAAATTTCCGCAATCGCTGCGTTTTGTGGCTGTCCATCCTTTTCCTTTCCTCTCCTTTGGTCCTTTTCAGCCTTTTTTCTGGGCGCCAGCTCTCGGTTACTAGCTCTTCTTTTCTTGTTCTCCTTCTCCTTCTCCTGCTCTTTCGGAATTACGTGGATGGGGGCGGAGGGTGGGGGGCGAGTTGTCTGAGGGAGGGACAGAGCGCGAGAACGGGGAGGGGAGGCTAGAAGAGAGTTGCTAAGAAGCTCTGCTCGTTCCAGCCTGGTGCACTCTGAAAGATCTGACACCCTCTGCTGATCTGCAGTAGCAAAAATCCATCTGGTGAGGGAATGCTGAAGGAAAAAAAAAAATCAATCCACGTACAGGGCAAGCGTTAAAAATGTGGGCTTTAAAGGCTGTCGATCCACATAGACGCTTATTTTAAATGGATTATTTAATTCTTTCTGCGTGCTGGAAACTTTACCCTTTCCTTTCCTGAACGACCTCACAGCCCCCACTCGCTCTAGCTTTTGGAAAGGAGTGCTTTTAAATCATTTATTTCCCAATGGCTTGAATAAAATTAGTGTCAGGGTGTCAAGCGAACAGCAATTTGAGGTAATTATACTGCACGCCATTTTCATCGGTGCTTTAAATGCATATCTTCCGTCTCTGCAGTACAGTGTTTTATGCTATTTGCTGTCTTTGAAAGCTTTTTTTGTCTTTTCGCATGGTGAAAGTGGCTATTTGGAACATATATTCACATCAAACATATTTCCTATAATATCATGATTGGGTATGAATTTTTTGCTGCAAGGTATATAATTCAGGTACATGGTTTTCTTTTTTAAACTTGGTATAGAATTTTAGTCAATTTGGTCGCTGAGTGTTAGCTTTCTCTGAAGATATTTCTTGAACGTTATTTAAGTCTGCGAGGTGAAAACACAATGCACACTTGCGTCTTTGATTCCAGACCCGAAAGCTTTCACTGAGAACCGGAAAAGGAGGGAGGGGGCAGGGAGAAATCCCAATACGATTCGTAAGTGCTCTTGAAAACCCACTGGCCGCCTGGCGCGCGCACACCACACACAGACACTCACACACACTCACAAAGTTTCCGCATCTGTTCGGACAAATTTGAAATGCATACAAGTAAATAACCAGTTGCATTTTGAAAGAGAGAGATAGAAATCTTGGGTCTCTGAGGCTCTGTGCGAACCTGATCTGCAGGTAGCGGCCAGTTCTTCGCTGGGTCACTGGTGCTGCTGTAGCACCGGTGCTCAGGCTTTTCCCAGGGAAGGAATCGCCGGGTTCCTCAAACTCAGATGGAGCTTACAAAAAACAAGTTCTACAAACGTCTGGGAGGGGAGAGAACGTGAGAATGCTGCTTCTCGGAAAAGTCAGCTGTTTGGCCGACTTTTCTTATCAGAGTCGAGACCTTTTCCATCAATATGTTCTGAAAATTGTGCGCACCATTTTAGGGGTTGGAATTTACAGGGTGTTTTTTTTTTTTTTCTTTTTTTGTTGTTGCTTGGTCCTTTCTTCAATAGAAGCAGAAATGATTCACTTGCTTCAGTTTCCCTTTTAATTAGGTCTTAAACAAGTTGGACAGCTGTTACAAGGCTGCTAATAATCTGCATAAAAGATCAAATATTCAAGGATGTGTGCATTTTGAAAAGGCTGGGGAGTGAAAAATTTGGGGAAAGGCCTAGGATTGGGGAAATTAAGGAAAATGTAGAGGAGATTTTTTTTTCCAGGTCCAGAACCTAATTCTTGGGGGCGGGGGGGGGGGGGCAGTTTTCATATGTCTATATATTATTTTCATATAATCAATGTTATGTTGTCTTCTGGTGAAATTCATTAGAGGTGGATTATGGTTCAGCTCAGTCTGGAGTGTGTGGAATGTGTGTGTGTGTGTGTGTGTGTATTAGTGTGAGAGAAAGAGACAGAGGGAAAGAGGTTGAGAAGCCTTTTTCAGACAACCTATTACACTTCTAAAACAATTCCCCCTTATTTAACTTAACCCATTACCACATATAGAAAGAGAGAAAAGAGCTTAATCAAAATGAAAACATTTCACTAAAAAAATGCTACGCAGTTGAGAGCTGCAGATGTGGAGGAGGAGTTACACCAAAGGAAAGGATATTTCTGTTTCTTTGTAACAGGACTCAGATCTGAAACTTCTTGGCCTCTGAAGCCATGCTGAGAAAGGAGGGCAGCTCATGCAGTGTCTGTGATTGATAGGGGTAGGCAAGACTCTGAAGGAGAGACAGAAAAATACTGGCTGTTTGGGAAGAAAAATATTGATGGTAATCATCTAAAATCACACTTTTAAACTTAATTGGTTACTTGTTTATTCAACTTACTGAATGAATACTTTATGTGAAGAGACCCAAAGAACATATTTAAGTTGATTTTAAATGAACAGAATTGAGGTAACAAGCAATTGATATTCAGATTTTGTCCCCCTCCCTCACCCATTAAACTCTGTATGTCTCTCTCTCCTGATTGCTTCTTTCCTCTCAAAACACCAATCACAGAAAATTTGCAGTTAGGATTTTCCTATTTAGATATGTTACATATTTTTTCCCCAATTCTACCCTGCTCAAATAGTTTATTATCTCTTCACTCTAAAAGGAGTGTGGTGGAGCGCAGATGAGCAACCCAACCTTGGAAGAAAATATTATGGTTACATGACCTCTATGAAGATGTTCACTACACAACTGCAAGCAGAGAATAGAGACACATATATAGTTCTATTAAAAAGGCACCCACATATTATGTTAAGTGAAATAAGCCAGATAGAGAAAGACAATCTGTATGACTCCACTCATGTAGAAGTTAAACATGCAGACAAAGAAAACACATTAGTGGTTACCCGGGGAAAGAGGGGTGGGAGTGGGCACAAAGAGTGAAGTGGTGCACCTACAACACTACTGACAAACAATAATGTACAACTGAAATTTCACAACTATCATAATCTCAATAAAAAGTTAAAAAATATTAACCCTAGAAATATAAGCATAAAAAAATGTACCCACATTCATGAGCTAACACAATTCTTTTTAAAGTAATTGTTTTCATAATAAATATATTTCCGAGAAATAAGGCAGTCTAGCAAAGCACTTCCATCCCTCCATAGGCTAACTCTTCAAGTATAACAGTAAATTTTTTCACGGGAAATAAAAAATATATATATGGGAATGTGTGTGATCTAAATGTCTTAAGGGAACATTTCTTAGGCATGAACTCATCTTAAAAGGGTTCTACTATATCTATTTGAGCTCAGGTGAACTATTTCAATTGCTTTGCCTCTCATAACAGATGATCTCAGGAGCCAGAGATAAAGGACACTTCAGGTGATGATGAGAATTGATAATATTTGCTCAGGGCTGTAGTTTCATTTCTGGGCTGTGGCCAGAAAGATTTCAATTATACCATTAAAGGTTTGTCTTTTCTTATTCTTCCTCATACAGGTTCATCTTTCAAGTGGCAAAAGCTAGATGTACACAACACAAAATCATTCAGATTAAGAAAAAATTATAAATTATCTGTTTTTCTTGAAAATGGCATCAGATTTCCAGATGTTTCCATATGTGCACTACATATTTAAAATGAAAAAGTAGAATTTATAAAAAACAATAATGCTACCACATAAAATTGGAGTTCTCTTGCCCAATGAGCATAAACAAGCCAATTAGTTACAGCATTAGCTTTTGGGAAAAGAGATCAGCTTTATTCTGTGAGATCTATCTGCAGGAAGACAGAGGGGCGTGAGTCTGCAGATCTTCTCCTTGATTCAGGATTTGGGGTGAAATTTAAGAGGTTAGGGAGAAAGGGCTGGTACATGGAAACACTGGCAGGAAAGCCTTTAATTGATGGGCTTCACACATTTATGGTAAGGTTCTAAACATTTATGATGAGATTCTAAACATTTACAATTGGATTCTAAACGTTTCTGGCAAGATGGGAAAGGATTTTTTTTTTTTTTTGCTGAGGAAGATTATCCCTGAGCTAACATCTGTGACAGTCTTCCTCTATTTATATGTGGGTTCACTGCCACAGCATGGCTGAGGAGCAGTGTAGGTCTGTGCCTGGGATCTGAACATGCAAACCCAGGCCTCCAAAGTGGAGCATGCTGAACTTAACCACTGGCAACGGGGTTGGCCCTGGGGAAATAATTTTAACACTGGATCTTCCTGAATGATCAACCCCTCACTTCTGATAAGAGTGTGCTTTTAAGTTCCAGTTGTGCCCCAGTCCTTTGGTGTCACAGGGAGGAGAGTCTTTAGTTCTGTAGCCGTTTCATGTCAAGATTTCTTCTTCTGCACATGCTCTGGCTATGCGACTTTGCAAATTTTCTGAAAGACAATTCTTAATCACTTTGTTGATAAGAGAAGGCATCTGTTTGAACTGGCTCTAAATGAGCCTATGGTTACATTAATTTAATATATTATTATTCTTTATTTAATCCTCACAATAATTTTTAAAAGTATTCAGTTTGGGTTTTTTTTAATAAAAGCAATACTTTTTTATTTAAGAAATATAAAACTTTATATAGAAAGTCTATCTTTAGTCTTCTGTCATCCATACTACTTTTATTCCAGAGAGAACTACTGATAACTTACTGGTGTACCGTATAGTGATTTTGATGTTATTGTCTTATTTTACAGATGTGGAAAGAGAAACTGAGGAATGTTGAGTAATTTACCAGATCGAGTAATATCAGTTGACTTTGCCGAAAATAACAAAGGAACACATTCAGGAGCTAAACTTTTTCTTGTACGTAAGTCCCTATTTGTTTTAAGTATACAATGTTCTAAATACGTTCTAAATGTTCTAATATGCTTAAGCTTAATTAAGCTGTCTCTGGGGTCAGTTTCCTTATTAGTAAATTAAGTCATTGGATTTTTGGCCTTTTCAAGCTTTTTTTTCTGAATCCAAAACTCTTTAAAAATAATTTCAGAGGGGCTGGCCCCGTGGCCGAGCGGTGAAGTTCGCGCGCTCCGCTGCAGGCGGCCCAGTGTTTCGTTGGTTCGAATCCTGGGCGCAGACATGGCACTGCTCATCAAACCACGCTGAGGCAGCGTCCCACATGCCACAACTAGATGGACACACAACGAAGAATATACAACTATGTACCGGGGGCTTTGGGGAGAAAAAGGAAAAAATAAAATCTTTAAAAAAAAAAAAATAATAATTTCAGAAAAGGCCCAGTGTCTCTTGCCTTCTTAGACTTTTCATATTTGGACTTAAGATGTTTTGTTAGTATATCTGCATATTCACTATGGCTTGAAGCCAAGAATAAATGTAGTAACTACTGTAGAACAGAATTCACTAGTTACAAGTTTAGTCTCCTACCATGGTTTCCTACCTTTCACGAGACAAAGGGGTGGTTGGAATTCTTCCTTCTGTGATAACTATTGTAAACTAAGGGACAAGAACATAAATCAATTACACCTATAAACTATTATGCTTAGAAAGTAAAATTTTCCCCATTTCTTCATTTTCGTTTTTGTAGATTTTAAGTAATGTTCTAGGAATGGAATGCTGAGATAATTACCACATCACATGACTTCTGCAGGCAAAACCATAAAATATTTTTGGAATATCTCTTTTATGGTAAATTGTTTTTCAAAATAACTACTTTTATTTATCATCAAATAAACAGCAAACTAAGTAGAACATATCAAAATACTTTTACACGTTTACTTTGTGCCCTGATGTGTCGTTTTCTCTTGTTTATATCACTTTAAATTTATATTACTTTGCATCATACTTTGGCCATCTTGGGGTAGAACTAATTTTCTCATAAAGTCTCATTTGTTTAATAAAACTCATATGAATCACTATTTTGGACTTTTTGGGGAGACATGTATCAAAAATATAAATTTCTATGTAAGAAAATCCTAATTCATTACTTTTTTAAAATTTAACATAAATGAGGCAACCAAAGGTTTGCCCGGAAAAGGTGCTACTCTTAGGTCTATACTATACTATACTATATTACACCACACCATACCATACCATACAATACTACAATACAATGAGAACATATATTTGTACAATTTTTTATTATATTAGTTGGCACTTATGTAGATACTGCTACAAACTTATTCTACTTTTTCATATGTCTTACAAGATCTTTCAGATAATCACTTATAGAAAAAGAGTTCTGTTTTTGTTTTCTACAAAGTATGTATTATATTTTTAAGATAAAGAAATTCATATTATTTGTATATATTTTGGAGAACATTGAAAACAATAGCAAAACAATTAAAATCCACAGAATCCCAACCCCCAGAAATTTTTATTGTAAACACAAACGCATATATTTTGTAATATGCTTTTTGCACTTAACATTTATTTGTAAAAAATTTCATATTGTAAAACATACACTACTGTATTATATTAGAGGCTGAATTCCGTTGTACAACATAAAATAATTCATTGAGCTAATTCCACGTTGCTGGATGTTTACTTCTCACTAAAATTTTTGCTTTCATAAATAATGCCACAAAGAACAACCTTGTGCATAAATCACTGTGAACATCATTATTTATCATCTTATTATGGATTCCTAGAAGTAGAATTGCCAGGTCAAAGTGTAAGAAAAATATGAAGATGTTTGATTCAAATTGCCAAATTGCATACTCAAAATGTTTGCCAATTTATACTCTACCAGCAGTAGATGAAATTTGCCATTTCTCTAAACCCCTGCCAACACTATTTATTATCATTTAAAATATTTTCCACTCAGCTCAGAACTTTTGAAGTGAAGTCAATGCTGACCCATTTACTTGAGCAAATTCTTTTGAATTTGAAATTATTTATTGAGTACATTGTTGTCTTCTTCATTCCTTCCTGTTCAACTTTTAAGATATATTTTAGCTTAAAATTACTTCTATGAATCCTTTCCAGACCAAACCACCTATGCATCTCACTCTCTTTCACCTTAAAATATTCAGTAGAATAATTAATAAATCATATATTTTTCTTTTTTAAAATTATTTGTTTGAAGCATTGATTCCTCACTAGAATGTAACATTCTTGAGGGCAGAGGTCAAATCCTTTTATCTTTTTATTTCTGTCACATAACAGAGTACTAGGCACATAATACGGTGTGACACGTACACTCCACCAGTGAAATAAGGCAGTATGTGAATCAGTGATAAACTGAGTGGGACAGATCAAAGAGTGAGAAAGCTCAGAGAGAAGATTAATTCACAAACTAGGGACTTGGGAAAGTGATACAGTCTATGAATTATTTAGGTAGACTTTTAGGTTTCATGTTTTCTATGCATTATGTGCACTCGACATATTTTCCCCTGTATTATCATGCATATATTTATGAAATTCTTTTCTTTTCTCCGGAAAATGAGTTCCTAACCTACATTTTGTGTATCCCATAAGAGTTAGTACAGTACCGTGCACCTGGTGAACAATCAATAAATGTGTGTGATGCTAATGGTGGGGACACACTGCAGCTTTTCCAAGAGGAAGTGGGTTGTGAAATTAACTGTTGTGAAGATAAACATTAAAATATGATGAAAATCTGAAGACTGAGTGAGATTATTGATTGGACTTTGAAAATGTGCAAAAGCAAAAATATTACTTATTATTTTGTTAGTTTTTTCAAGACTGTGGAAAATTTTAAAAGAGGCTAAATTGTGTTTATTCCTCCTTTTTCTTTTATTAAAATCTCTTCTTTTTTTTTTAAGTCTTCTCCATGTCCCCTAGTTATGTCATTATATTTTTTATATATATTACTATGTCTTCCTTGGGACTTATTTCAGCTCAAAATTTGTCTATCTTGTGAGTGTTCATATGACGTCAATATGATGTGCTATTTGAGAATGTATTATACCCATATTCTGTTCCAGCAGTTTTCAAGAAAGGAAGGTGTTCAAATCATTTATTTATTCTTGTTTACACATACATGTGCACACAAGCCACATACAAACACTCATACACTGCAAGCATTACATAATATGTCGTATAATACCTACCATATGTGAGACACCAGAATGCAAAAATGTAAGATGGACAATGCCACCACTTGTGTTTTCACTCTTGATTTTTGAATGTACAGTATTTTGATACAGAGGAAGAATTCTCCAAAGGTAGAATCACATGCACTACTGGAGGCCAAGTAAAGAGATGCCCTTAACAGAGGTGGATTTTTTTTGTGATGGCCATTAAATTGCACCCTCCACATGGTTAGTGTCTAATTGGCTGATGAAAAAGGTCAATACCGTCTCTTTTAGATTTCTGCTCAAGCGCTATGTACTAATAACTAATTATGATTTCGATATCATGAAAAATGGAAATCCTATAGAGCATTTTGAATTGCCCAAGGGAAAAGGATTAAAAATTACTTATTAAAGTAGAAAACATGCTATTTTCTAATCAGTTGGAATTGGTAGTTCTTACATTTATGGTAAATATTAGGCTGTGAAAAAGCATTATCTCACATGAGCAGTTGCCTGAAGCAGTGAAAATATCATGGGCTTTGGTATCAAATAAGGAAATCATCCTTCGCTATACATGGTGCTTATGGGGGAATCTTACTCCATTCCTAATATAGATCAATTTCCCACCTTTTAAGTCTTGTTTGGATATAAACCACATCCCTATCATAAAAGATAAAAATATTGGATACCTGTTTTCCCAGATCTTCTTGTGGCTAGGGCAGATCACATGACTTGGCTTGGCCAATTAGACTCACATGGCTGGATTTTGAAATTAGACCTACTGACGTGGGAAGAGGAATGGAAGGATGACCTCTGGCTGTGGTAGCAATGGGAGTAGTGAGGAGCATCTAGCACAGCTGTGGCAGGAGACTTCTGAACAGGGTCCAGGGCTGAGGATGGAGTTGTTGCAAGCTGTTTTGCCACATTGGCTGTGCCATCCATAGGAGAGAAGTGTTGTGGCACAATTTCAACCGATTCTGATTATGAGGCTACTTTTGTTCCTGTCCATGTACCCAACCTGGTTCTCAGGTCTTTCCAGAGATGCTGGGAACTACCCAGTTTCCTTTCTCTAAATGTCCTTTCTGCTTGAATAAATAAATAAATCTGGCTGATCTGAAATGTGAGTAAGGGGACTGACCACACATTCCATTTTCCCCAGCAGAGTCCTGGTTTACACTGGTTGTTTTAGTAGTCAATACGAGTAACATACAATCTCACTTTCAAAAGTGTCCTAATTCATAAAATAAGTTATACGGTCAACCTAAAGAAAAAATCATTTCTCCCATTAGGAATATGTAAATTAAGATGACATGAATAGTGCATTAACCAGTACATTCTAGGCAGATTTAACAGTAGGATAAAAAACCAAATTTTATGTTTACAGATTCTGATTATGCCTTTTCCTATAACATATACAGACATGAATCATTCATGCTTGCTGCTGTACAATGAACAGATCTCCTGCCCCACAGTAGGTATAAGTCGGGCAGCATTCATGTCTAGGATAAGAATTAAAGGGTATAGCATATTTAAGCTCTCTTGCTGATTATCGTTATTGCTGAAATAAGTGTATATAAGCTTCAACAAGCCGAGTATTAGAACATTAATTAATTAATATTTTAAAGAGAGATTCTAGAAATCAAGGAAGGAAAAGAGAATTAGGAAAGAAAAGATTTCGGTGTAGATTCAGTTAAGCAGCAATTTTTTACACGAAGTTGTAAGGGACTTAAGGGCCTACAAAGGCCTAACGTAATGCAAGCTCTCAGTACAATGGTCAATGACTTTTTGTTAAACAGTGTACGTCTCCAACTTGTTAAAGTCTGCACATGTAGTCTGAGGATTTATTTTTCTATTCTCCTCATCAAAATGTAAGGGGACTCAAGTCAACCTTTGTGTATGGAGCTTCTTAAATGAAGTGTTATTTTAGACTGAGTTTTAGATTTGGGAATTATGATGCACAGGATAGTTAGCAATTGAACGTCGCCCCCATCACAGGGTTCATCTCAGAAACTGACCTCACAATGGTGTTATTGAAGGAGTAATTCTCCGTGAGGCAGTGAAAGAACCAAGTGATACCTAATGCACCACAGGAACAATTTCTCAGATGAAAATTCCCACCATTCTCCAAAACTCTACCAATGTTTTTTCTAATGCTGGTTTATCAAAGAGAATTGTTCAAGATGGTAGGTAATTTGGGGCTACTTCTGAGACAAAGATGATTCAGTCTTTCAGTATATTGTAGTGAATACACAGCAGAACACAAATTCAGATTTTCTAATCATGTTTGAAAACCCACAGTGTCACTTTGAGGGTGGCATTGAGAAGTAAGGCTTTACGGCCAGTAGATCAGTTCAGTTTTCCCTTTGGTGCTATTCAGTCACATATTCAACCATTCTATCTCCAGGAGCATCCTTGGAGGTAAGCTGAAAGGGTTAGCATAGTAGGCGGCATGGCTTGCATAATTCCCTTGAGAGAATTTTGTTATCATTTCTCGTTTTACTTGTGTCCCTGCAGCTAGGCCAACTAGCTACATTCCTGTTTCTTCTTGGACAAGCACCTCCACTTATTTCTTTGAAAATATAGCATGGTACATGTGCTTATATTAAAAGTACAACGCTTATACTCAGCTCCCAATTATTTCAAACTGGAGCTCATATCTAAATCAGTGATGTATTCTTTTCCTGAAATGTTTTGCTTTGTCCGAAGCCTTTCTTCTTTCTTTCTTTTTAAAAATTGGCAGCTGAGCTAACACCTGTTGCCAATGTTCCTTCTTTTTCTTCTTCTTCTCCCCAAAGCCACCCAGTACATAGTTGTATATTTTAGATCTAGGTCCTTCTGGCTCTGCTCTGTGGGATGCCACCTCAGCACAGCTTGATGAGCTGTGCAAGGTCCGCGCCCAGGATCCAAACTGGCAAAACCCTGGGCCGCTGAAGTGGAGCGCACGAACTTAACCACTCGGCCACAGGGCTGGCCATGTTTCTCCTTTCAATAGTTACCATGAAGCTTACAGTGTGATCTCATATCCAGTAGTTAATTTACATAAGTTAATAAACAAACAAATATATGTACTTATACATATATACACACATATATATAGATGTACATGCATATGTGTGTGCGTATATGTGTTTTCTGAAATGTAGTTTTCTGTCTCAACGGTTGTTTCCCATTAGTATGATTTTTGGAAAAGGGGCTAAATCTTCTTTATTTTCAACTGTTTTTCAGTAAAATTGGGATACTAACATTTTTGAGAACATAAGGTTCTATGTACATAATAATGGACAATTTCTATTCTTTGTCTATGTCTTTATTTATATTCTCTGCCTGCCATATATTTTTTACTTACTCCTCCTCTTTCCAATATGCCACAGCTTGAAATTGTCACCCTATAAAAAAAGTGCATTGACTGGCCTAGAAAATATATCTGCATGGAATATGTCAAATGTAATGAAAACTCTTGAATAATATCTTGTAAAGAAAATTCAGTACTTTAATAGCTATGTTAAAAATAATTGTTTTAAATAGATAATAGATTTGCATTCTAAAATTCATATAGTAATTTGCTGTTTTCTTAAATGAGCTTTTTATGTAATATATTTTAATTAAAGGGGGCAAATTTAGCAAAAGTTTATTTTACAGTAACTTTCTAAAATGCCTCTGAACACAGCAACTGAGTTTTACATGTCTTCTAATTGACCTCAGAATGCTTGAATCTAGTTGAATTTAGTTTAATTGGCTAGCTTATTTGTAATGTTTATGAATTTCACTACTTCAAATTGTTTATTTGTTAGCGTACAACCTGCATAAAGCTGTCACTGAGAGATATGGCTACCATAAACTGTAAATATCGTTACTTTGATTTAAATGTTAAGTGGAAACAATAATTAAAACAAATATACAATAGAAAGTTCCTTACACTTTAATGCTTCTCACCTTTAGTACTTTGTTTGAGAAGATATACTATTGTAATATGCCCTTCCACAATTTTTTACTAATTTGAATTTGAAAATATTTTATTAATAATTCTCAAATATTCCACTCTTTCTGAAATTGAAAAGAAATATATTAATTAAACCATAAAATGCTAAAAACCTGTAATTTTGTTCATATTTTTAATCCTTTGTCTACTTCTTCTAAAGTAATCTAAAAATAAGTAGTGATGATAACATATTTGAAATTTTCATAGCTGTTATTGTTTGCAGTTCTCTTACACTGAAAGGACAACAGTAGGAAATTCTCTAGAAGATGATTATTTACTGCAGTATTATTACTATTTTATTTGCTATTTTATCAGTTCAGCTAAGTTTTTCTTTTTCTTGATCAGCTAATTCTAGGTAAACCAAGTTTATGGCTTCAAACTCTAAATGACTGAATTTATACCACTGTTTCCCAAACATTTTATTTTTTTCATAATTACTTTCTACCCCATGAGCCTTTTCAGGCTTTTGTTTTCCTAATCCTCCACCTATGAAATTTTCACAACAGAGATATACTGTCTATCATATATACCCTGTGGCCCTTTGGAGGTCCACAAACCATTGTATTATCTAATATTCTGCCACGCCAAACCAATTTTTTTCCCTTGCGGGTGATGTCATCCTCACTGAAAATGTATGATCTATTCCCACAGATTTTACCACAGGTTTAGTAACGTATTTACAATTCGTGGTATTGTTGAAGGAAGACTTGCTGAAAGAGTCACTACCAGCACATAAAATTTGCCAAGCATTAGGAGATAGCAAGTAACACCTTGTCTCTGAGGTGCTCTTGAAAAATCAAAATCAAATGTCATATCTCAATGGGATGTTTCTAAGGGAAATCAACCAGATGCAAAATCTTGTTTCCGTAAATTATAGTTCAGCTCATGGTATTTAAACATCTGCAAACACGTCAGTCAAAAGACATGTTGAAATTGCTCTCCCAAACTATGCGTGAAGAGGAGACATCAATTTCTTTTGTTTTTCATTTTAGGCATATCACAACTAGAATCAGCACACCTGATGCCTCTGGGAAATGCTTGGCTGCCGTGGGCTTCCCCTGCTGTCAGTCTCAGTTGTCCAGTGTCAGGTGTTGTGCGTTTGTCCATCCCGACCACCCTAGAGCCCCACTCCCTCCCTCACCAACGGGATGAAGAAGAGAGGAGGAAAACATTGGAAGAGTAAATAGCCTTGTTTTAAAATCTATTTTCAAATTCCAACCAAATTGAATACAAAACCATGGAGAGCAGTAAAATATAAATAGTAAAATATAAATGTAAGTAGTCATAGCTTCTATTTTGCATAGCAAAATAAAAAATGGATAATTATATTATGAATACATATATATCGCTAATATTTAGTGAATGTTCATCAAATCGATTTGCTTTCTATATTTAAAATATTTAAAGACTCAAAAATATAAATGAATTAGAGGTTTTTCTTAATATGGTATGAAGTTTCACTTTGATCCTTGCTTCTGGATCCTTGACATTCTACTCCATTTGAGGTCATGTCATTGCCTTTTCTGAAGCTATGCGGAAGTAGTACACAATTGGCATTGTCTATAACATAAATATCAGATTCTCAGATTTTGATAACAGTGGAAACATTTTGCTTCATGAAAATGAAAATACAATGACACAGTACAAAATCAAAGGCAGCTTCACCAAAATTCTAGTTATTCTCCCAGGATAATACATCTATTCAGATTTGAGTTTTCACACATTAGCTACATCTTCCCAGTGGATCTATTATTGAACAAAATAATTGTTGCAGTTCAGTGCCCAGGAAAAGTAAACATACTTCTAATGCACTTTTTAAATTTCCCATGTGTGTATATCAAATATGATAATGTGGAAGAGCTTGCTACTTTCCAAAGTGCCATGAAAATGGGAGCTACTTTGGCTGAAATTTCAACTCCCGGAAAAAAGGGATTGTGTCATGTTTATCTTCGTATTCCCAGCATCTGGCAGAGGGCCTGGCACAGTGCAGCTGCACAGAATTAAGCAATTAATTAATAGCATGTCTGGTTTCGCAAAGGATTTGTGGTAGTTTACTGGAAATATATACAGTAAAATAATAAAATATAGATCTAAATATACTTTTAGGGAGAATACAAATTGGAAAAGGCCATCAGGACCCAACCTGCAGACCATAATATCCTCAGAGCCATTTAAATTTGGTTAAACATTTTCTCCTGAGCATTACAGTGTCCAAAACAAAATGGGTAATAAGATTTTTGATAGTTTATGAGGGCATTCTTACAGGTAAGGTGTATTTCACATTTGCAAAATTCCTCATGGGATGTCAAACTCAGAATTGCTGTGATGTTTTCTCTTTCCACACTCTGCCATGATGATAGCATAAAAAAAGTGTGCCTATATGTTATTAATCACCACAGCTCATGCCCTGTCCTTTTATCCAAATATCTCTTACTTTTCAATAGTCTACTTCCATTTATAAATAGGTGCACTGGGTGTGGGATATTTCTTAATATCCTTTAGTGGGTGGCCAAATTCTGAAAGTAAATACTATATTGGAAGTTATTTACAATATGGGGAGGAAACTATGGTTTCCTCAAGAAAACCAAGTCTTTTCAGAAATATTGAATTTAAGTGTCTAAATATGTATTTAAGTATTAATTAAGTATTGAATTTAACATATTTTCAATGCAGGTTTTCATACAGAAGACACTGAGTAATGTCAATATTATGGATGACCTAAAATTCTTAGAGTGACTACAGGAATGAGCTTTTAAGGGTGTTCCTACAATATCTTTTGGTGAAACAACACCACTGTACTCAAATAATCTGACAGGGTACCGAGACTGAATAATCTACATAAAAAACTCCTTGATTGTATGGCCTAATCCGTGTTTAAATCTGTAATAGTCTGCAAAGATAAATGGACTCCATATGCTTCATAAACTCCTTCCAAGTAACATTATAGTGTGTCAGTCTGCTTTTTGTAAAAGGTTAAGAAACTTAAAAAAACGCTTGTAACTGTACAGTGAATGATGGTAAATTTGAATTATTTCAAGAACTAGGTGAAAAACACACATGCCAATGCCTTCAAAAATAATACTTTAAAGACAAAATTTATCCTTTTACTTATGTGAAGCAATGTTTTCACGTGGACCATTGTTATTTCTCATTATTCTATATGTTGAAGCATACATATGTATTGATAAATGAGGGGAGCAAGAAGAAAAAGAGAAAGGGAGATTTTCTAATATTAATCAAGTACTGAGTGCCATTATTTCTCTTTTTCTTATAGATTTCAAAATATTTGCATGTCTCAGTAAATTAAAAGGAGGATATGAATAGAAAGGAGAAGGAGCAGTTTTCAATATCAGCCAACTATTGAGCTGTGAAGTATAAAACACTATTAAAGCTAAAGATGGTAAAAAGTTATTAAAAAATGCCAAAAATAATCAAAAGAGGTGGAAAAGCAATTAGATCCCAAAGGATACTAATTAATGCTCAACTATAAAAATACAAGACTCACAATTTACTTTAGTCATCAGCTGTGCGATAATATCTGCCCAGCCCATTTCATGTCTATGCTCTGAGGACTGAGAGGGGTGGGTGCAAAGGAACACTGGAAACTGTAGGTCACTGTGTCTTAGTTATCTAGGTGACCGTGATTTTACTTGCTTTTTACTTTTCGTAAAATATTTTTAAATTAATAACTATGTGAAGTTGCTAAGTAAAACTCAGATGCATACCTAGAAGCGCCATCGGATTCTCCCAAACGGTGTCGTTCATCATAAAGAATTGATGATTGCTGAAATTATGATGAAGACATCGTGTCTATAGTTAATAGTAAGGTATTGTAAACTTGAAAATTTAAGACGGTAGATCTCACATTAAGTATTTTTATCCACCTAAAAAAGCAAAAAAAAAACCCAAAGGGATACAAAGAAGCTTTTGGAAGTGATGCATATGTTTATTACCCCATTTCTCTGTTTGTGGTGATAGTAATATGATTATATACATATGTCCAAACTCATTAAATTGTATATATTATGTATGGATTTTTATACACTAATTATAACTCAGTAAAGCCATGGGGAAAAACATATTAGAAGAATGTAAAAGCCATGGGGAAAAACATATTAGAAGAATGTAAAAGCCAAATACAAGACACATTGAAAAGCCTGGAAAATGACGGTTCTTTTTTTATGCTTACTTTCCAATAAATATAAGCATAAACTTAGTAGTAGAATTCATTTGGTATATTTCCATATCTGCTTCATGATAGTCTAGTTTATATTTTAGGCATGTCCTATCTCCTATTATAAATTGTAAACTGTTTGAATTTATGTGTGTATGTATATATATATGTATGCATATATGTGGAATGTATATATATCTTAAATACTAGTGTCAAAATAATATTGCTGGTACAGTGGTGTGGTTGGCAATAAGAAGGCTTCTTCACTAATTGTTCCCTGGAAGTTATACTTTCATATAGGTATATAACTTATTACTATTTACACATGCTACCTCACCCTAAAGACTAGCTCATTGGATAAAGACAACTGATACCATTAGAATAGGATTACAGCGAGAAACTTAAAAACAAGAGAAAAGCCTTAGAATCACAAAAGAGTATCACAAAGGAATACGTTGGCAAAGGCCATCCAAGAATGTTAAGGGGAAGATTGAGCCCTGGAAAGTGTATCCACTTACATCCTTTCATTATGATTTCATGCTCATCAAACCAGATTCTGACCACTATATATCTTCCCCAGACATTGCCTATGGGGAACAAGAATAAACAGACTAGATACTCAAGGCAAATTTTCAAATAAATAGATGAACAACAATTGCAACTTAAAATTAAGTCCTCTGAATACTTTCACTGTATGTTTTTGCTCCTCATTTGGCTGCAAATTACAAACTTCCTTATATCAGACTTATTTCATCTCATATGCTATTTTTCTTTAATGTATAACATACCATGCTTGATTTTCTTGCCTAGGCTATATATACTTTGAAATAGAGCTATGTTTTACACTCACTTATAGCAGGTTCAGAGAAATATTTATTTATTTGTTTGTTTGTTTTTTGAGGAAGATTAGCCCTGAGCTAACATCTGCTGCCAATCCTCCTCTTTTTGCTGAGGAAGACTGGCCCTGAGCTAACATCGTGCCCATCTTCCTCCACTTTATATGTGGAACACCTACCACAGCATGGCTTGCCAAGTGGTGCCATGTCTGCATCCGGGATCTGAACTGGCGAACTCTGGGCTGCCGAAGCAGAACGTGTGCACTTAACCGCTGTGCCACCGGACCAGGCCCCATTTTTTGATTTCTCATGATAAAAATAAAAACAACATCCAATCTGTAATTCTATGTGTCAAATAAGAGAGAGCATCGCTAATTCATTTTTCCTTCAATGCTTAGACTATAAAACAAATCTGTAATTTCTGAGCTTCAGCATCTAGAAGTGTGTATTTAAGTTTGAAATTATAGCATCAATTAAACATATATGGAAATCACTTTCTAAAACAAAATGTAGGAAGATACCAGGAGAGATGAGACATGTGCTCTGAGCTAATTAGTATTCTGGAATATTTTCAGTTAGAGGGGTGTTTTCCACAAAATGCTTTTACCATTGATGTAATTGGAAGCATAGAGCATCTCACTGAAAAGACTAAAAATTGTAAGATTCCATTTCATGTTTCTAGAGTCATTTCTATTTTTGTCAAAGACTCCAATAAAGCACATTTGAACTCATACAGCTTCCTTCACACCTTCATGCCCATCCCACCCCCACTTTCTTCACTACTACTGTTTCTATCCTACCAACTTGCTTTTCAGTTAAAGTACGTAACTAAAAAAAACCCACTCACATATACACTGATTTCCTAAGCAATCTTTAAGTCGATAAAATATTCCAGGATTTCTAAATAATATTTACACAGTTTTTCCTTTTTACAGTGCATGAGACAGTTATGTAAATATTTGTTAAAACAATGCAGTATTGACTCGATAAATGATATTGATTCAGCTACTTAACATGTTTATAGTCCATCAAAAACACAGTATTTCTATTTAGCTTTAATATATTGAAATTTTAAAAACATTTAAATCACTTTTCTGAGTCTACCTTCAAGTTAGTCACCAAAAAATGCTATTACATTTACCCATTTGAATATATCACAAAATACATTTTAAGGTGTCTCACACTCTAAACAAATCATTAAAGTAAAAGTAAATTTGAAAAATGTAGGCTGCATATGGACAATTGTAATTGAGTCATAACTACTAAGAGTGTGCCTTCCTCTCGGTTCTCAATTACAGACATATTTACGTCTTCTGAGGTTATGCTGCGTGATTCCTAAGATCTGCGGCGGTCTGTAATTTTGATAGATGTGTATTGGTGAAGAATGAATGAATGGATGAAGAAGTACAAGAATATAGCTACTGTGATGTACAAAACATTGATGATATAGGGATTGCTTTGATGAAAAGCATATTAGTTGTTTTCTCTTTGAACACTGCCTCTGGGACTGAAGAGCTGCACTTTGGATCTTGTAAGGACTTCTAGTTTGCATAGAACAGTATCTCCTTTTAAAACCAGCCTGAATATTTTGCTGCCCTCAGCAGGACACCACAGCATGTGCAACTCTTAATTTCATTGAGGAGAATTTTGAATATTTGCCTATAAATATTCATATCGTTCTATGCAAGTACATATAAAATCCTACTGGAAGCCTTATAACATTTCTAATATTTTTCATTCATTCATTAATTCATTAATTCATTCATTCAACTTTAAAACTAAGGGACAAGCAATATCAAATAAAGACAATAGAAAACTAGCAGAAATTACTAGCAATAAAGCATGCTGATATGGGAAATTTTAGTTTTACAGTAATTTATGACGACAATTCTAAAAATAAGCTTAGTTTGTACAGCCTATATGATAGTGTATCATGTACAATTAAATTTTAGAATATAGGATTTATTTCAGCAGCAACACAATAATAACAGATCCATAGTTTATATAAAATGGTAACTATTTAAATACAAGGAAAAACATTCCCTTGTCAGGTGAAAAAACTACTGATTTGGCCACAGAAGCATGTGTCTAATTAAAGCCAGGGAGAAAGGGTGAGGCAGCCACAGAGATCCACAGAGCATGTCACCCGCATTGTAGACTTTCAGGATGTAAAGGGAGAGACATTATTACCTACTCACTTTTCCTCAAAGACTTCCTTTTTTTTGGTCTTTCAAATTAATGATCACTGATAATTGCTTACCTTTTTACATTGCATTTTGTTTTTTATGTGAAAACGACACTGTTTTCTGAGCCACTTTTACTTAGAAAACTAGCCTTATTGTTATAGAAAGATCTATATTTGTGAGTTGTCATTAGCTGTAGAATTCTTGAAGTAAAACACTTGAGGACCTCGAGGGCATTATGCTAAGTGAGATAAGTCAGACAGAAAGAGACAAATACTGTATGATATCACTTATATGTGGAATCTAAAAAGTCCCATCTCATAGGAACAGAGAGTGGAATGGTGGTTTCCAGGCACTGGTGGGTGGGAAATTGAAGAGATGTTGGTCAAAGTATACAAACGTGGAGTTAGAAGATGAATAAGTTCTGGGGATCTGATAACGCACAGCATAGTGATTATAGTCAATAATACTGAATTAAACACTTCAAAGTCGCTAAGAGACCACATCTTAAATATTTTCACCACAAAAAAGAAATGATGATTATGTGATGTATTAGAGGTGTTAACTAATGCTACAGTGATACTCATATTGTGATATATAAATATATCACATTAACACTTTGTGTACCTTAAACTTATGCAAATATATCTCAATAAAGAAATATAAGATACAAAAAAAGAAAACACTTCAGATTTTTACGCTGATAAAGAAAGGACAATAGTTCTTATCCAATGGCTTGCTTTTACACTTTGGTAAGTACAGATTGGTGAAGTCAGAGATATTCCATGATCTCCCTGGTAGAGCTTCAGATGGTATAAAACTTACTACTGTCCAGATTTTAATGAATAATAAAACCATTTGTCCTTTGCTTGAGAGTTTGTCCTGAATATATATATATGTATATATGTTTTTATATATATATTCGAAAAACATATAAACTTTGAAACAGATTCAAGAATATTATAGTTAATAAACTGTGTCTAATGGATATTTGTGTTTATTTTATTTTTCATTTTAACATACACTTATATGTGTTTATTTTTTCTTGATTAATCATCAAGAAAAATGCCTTTTTTTTACTCTTTTCAAACAGTGTTTTTTCCTCCTTCATTCCCACATTTTTGTTTTTATCTTCTCTATTATATCTTTGTTATCTGATTTGTTAATTTCTTACTAACATGAGAGTTAAGTAGTTTCTACTTTCCTTGGGTATATTTAGTGTTCTTTCTTGACTTAAGTTAGCCATTATTGCTCACTGTTTTCATCCTTTTATTCTCTTCTAATATATATATTAAATCCATAATTTTTCTTTAATATATCCTTGTCCACTGTTTTTATATGTAGTATTTTCATTGACTTCCATTTTTATGTTATATGTAAGTCCATCTGGAGATATTTAGAAGTGCATTTTAAAATTTCCACACACACTCTTTGTATTTGATGTTGATTTCTGACCTAAATTGCATTGTGGTTCAAGCATATGATGTTTCACAATCATACTTTAAAAGTGTTACACTAGCTTTAAAGTCTAGTACCTGATCAGTTGTAATACATATTAACTTATTTATTAACATTTAACATTAATTAACAGTAACCCTTACTAACATTTAAGAACATCTTTCTTCTAAACATTTGATGTTACATACAATTGTCCAGATATTTTATTTTCTATAATTTTGTCTACTTGAATGCACAAATATTTGATGTAAGCACGTTAATGCATTATAATACGATGATGAATTTTCAAAAATTTCATTAAAATTAGATTACTTTTTGCTCATATATTTATGTTTATCAGAAGTTAATCTATTTTGTTTGATATTAATATAAATAATCCTGCTTTCTCTTGGTGAGTATTTGATTGGTATATATTTGTTGTCATCTTTTACTCTTATCTTCTCTGTTTTCTCATGTATTAGTTACGGCTTTTGGAAATGGCATAGCAGCCAATTTTTATATCTTAACTGGCAAACTTATTGTTTTCATTCATCATCATTCCTGATATATTTGAATTTATTTCTACTTAGATATTTTGCCTTTCCATTCACCCTTCTTTTCATATGCTTTTTATCTTTTATTGTCTTGTTTTGATAGGGCATTTTTCTCTAATTCTGACTTTTCCATTTGGCACGTTAGAATTTATTCAGTCTATTTTTACACTTTTAATGGTTATGCTTGAAACTTTACCACACATACTTATGTTAATGAGGTTAAAAAATCTAAACTGAAATTATTTAATTATCTTCATCTTTAACAATACAAAAGCTTTAGAATACTTTAACTTCTATCAGCCTTCACAGATTACGTGTTTCTGTAGTTCAGTTTAAGAAGATAATTTATGTTTGATTTTTTGTTTCTTTGACTTGCTCGTATGTATACAATTTCTTGCTTATATTCTTTCTTTTACTTCAGTCATTCCTCTGAGTTCATTTTCCATTAGACCTATAAAGTTAAAATGTCTTTGATCTCAAGTACTTCATTGTTTATGATAATTGTGACTCAAATGTAACTCTCATTAATTTGTATGTAAACTCTTTCTCTAGGGAAGAGCTTCGAATCCACTCTTGATCTTTCACAGTTTTTTGTCACTTACTCTTTTGAGCACTTGCCAAGCCTATGCAGCAGAGACACTTGTCTTTCAGGGAAATTTCTTTCTATTATCTTTTATTTTCTTTGCCCTCTTTATCTAGAGCTCGTATTCAGTTGTCAATTGGATCTCACAAATTGGTTTTTCCTCATTTTATCCTTTTGTTCTATTTCTTTGGTATATAGACTTTTCTAAGCTGTCAATTATTTTTTATTTAATTTCAGAAATAATATTTTTGATTTCAAGAGCTTATTTCCTATTTGCTTTTTATGTATATCTTTCTCGTACTGTGACTGTAATATTTAAGTGAAGTACAGTAATTGTAAAATTCTCTTATTTTTCTCACTCTGTTTCCTGTAGAGCAGTGGTTCTCAACTGGAGATGATTTAGTCCCCTTGGGACATTGGCAATGTGTGAAGACATTTTTGGTTATCACAACTAGGAGAGAAGTGCAGTTGACTTCTACTACGCATCTCTGCGTCATGTCCAAAATGTCAATAGTGGGTCCTGCCCCATGGCCAAGTGGTGAAAGTTCCCTATGCTCAGCTTCAGCGGCTGGGGTTCACAGGTTCGGATCCTGGGCACCTAACTACTCCACTCACCTACCACACTGTGGAGGTGTCTCACATACCAAAAATTAGAGGAAGCTTGGCATAGATGTTAGCTCAGGACTAATCTTCCTCAAGCAAAAAAAAAAAGAGGAGGATTGTCAACAGATATTAGCTCAGGGTGAATCTTTTTCAGCAAAAATAAAAGAAAGAAAGAAAAACAAAATGTCAATAGTGTCATAATTGAGAAACCTTGCTCTAGCATCATTTTTAAAATCTCAATCTTTGATTGCTTCACTGATCCTAAGATATCCTTTCTTATTTAAAAATGAGACAATAAAAAGTTGGTTTGGAACTTTATATACTTGTGTGATTTTGTCAGTGGTGGGCTTTGTCACAGGATGAATAGAATGAAAACAAGGATATATCCTTGGCATTTGATTGCTTCAGAGAAGAATTCTTTAATTCTTTGCATGAGTGCCTAGCTTTCAGAACTTTGTGAGCTGGTACAAAAGAAGAGGTGATGGAATATTATGGTTCATATAGAGATATGTAATGAATCCTCTTGTTTGGAACCATATATCAATCTCACACTATTGTATGCAGGATTCTCAAGTTTCTTCTTTCCCTAGGGTTTTCCTATGACAAGTCTTTGCCATTTCTCCTTCCATTTGTCCTTTAAGCCCCAGTTATTGCTGCCCTGTTTCATCACTTATCATTTCTTTATTTGCTTTCAGCTTTTGGAATTTTGTTAAAAACTCTTTTCTGATGATTTTACCTTACCAATCCTCTTCAATGTTGTGAGTTTATAATTTCAGGGTTTTAAAATTTCACTTTAATGGGGTTTTTGCTTGTAAGGAAAATAGACATGAAGAATGTATTGATCAGTTTCAGTGATCATTGAAGAATATTTGCTTCTTTCACTTTTAGACCTGTTGAATCATTGTAGAGTATTGAAAACAGTAAATGATTCTTCACTGGCTGTTGAGATGATCTTTAAAATATGCTTGTCAAAATATATTACTCCCCTACTCAGAACCCTTTAACAGCTTCCCATGGTATATTGGCTAAGCCTTCAAATCCTTATCACGATTTCCTCCTCAACGTGCCTGATGATCTGGCCCCTGTTTACTTAGCTCTGCAATCTCATCATGGCTGTGGTCACTCTGGAGCAGCCACGTTGACCTCTTTCCCCCAAAGAATTAAGCTCTATCCAGGTTTAGAGCCATTCCACATGCTATTCTTTTTGCCTTGAAACAATTTTCTAATTGAAGTATTACTTCCTCCGACAGTCCTTCTGTGACCGCTCACCCACTATCCCCCCACATTAATCATGTCTAGTTGTTATAATTTCTTATTTTGCCCCATATTTTTCTTTCAAAGCAATTTCTCTTTTTAAAACTATTACATAGTCACTTTTTGTGACTATTGTAGATACTTTTCCTTTCTCCAAAGTTTTAAAGTTTTATGAGGGTAACATGAGCCACATCTTTTCATTGAACACAGAATCCTCAGTACTTACGAAAGTGTCTAGCACAGAGTAGGTAGTAATTATGTATTTGTAAACAAGTTAGGAACACAAAAAAATGCTGTTTCTATTTTTGATGTTGCTAAGTACAATTGTGATGAATCCCTTTCTAATAGATAAGCTTTAGTTATCTAAAGTTGAATCACTGAAAGACTGGAAGATTCTTGTGTATCATGAAGAATGAGTAATATTTGTGAGCATATATATATGTATCTGTATGTGTGTGTGTGTATTTTATTTAATCTTGAAATGATTTTAAAAATCCTCATAGTTTTAATGCTATTCAAAACCTTGGAGCTTAGTATTAGACTATAAGGTTTCTTGATTCCTCAATCTCTCTGTCTGTCTCAGACACACACATGCAGAGTTCTGTGATCTTGTCTTTCTTCACACAATGTTAATTTTGCTACACACGGCATATTATATCCCTGGTATATACTATTATGAACAAAAATCTTAACCATTACGGTTTTGAAACACTATTATGTCATAAGTTCAATGAGTTCAGTAACTAAACCTAAATACTATTGTTTCTTTACAGAAATATTACCAGAAAAATGTTCCATATTTTACATTTGATATAAAATTTTTATCACTGAATAACAAAGCTCACGGGGAGTTCTGTGTTTGTCATATAAACCAAAAATTGCATACTATTTGAAAAGGACTGTGTGTTACTCCTTGACATAGTAAGTTTCCATTACATTTTTAAAGCCATAAATAAGCACTTTACCAAAGTCCTCATTAACTTGTATCCAGTAAATAGATGCTTTACATCTAGATGATGGAGAAATAGAAGTCCATAAAGAGCTGTGGTGATAATCACATCAGAATAGTTTCTCCAAATGTCCTTTACTTCTCTACTAAATTACTTCATTGTAATCATAAAAATGCAACAGAATATGTTAGTTTATTATTACATCAATGTTATACCCTTCTGCAATTGCTTATGCCTTTTGATTTTTCAATATATGTCTGTATTAAGAAACGAGCATAACGTTGAAAAATTAGGCCTCCTTTACCTCAAAGACAAGTAGTTTTATTCAAAATTCTTTTGCTTAAACATTTCACTGTTTTCCAAGCTTTAATCAATTCCAAAATGTTGAATTCTGTGTTTACGTATATGTGCATGTAAATAAAAAAAATTTGAGCTTAGTGGATACATGGCATTCTTACTAGCACTTCTTTACATCCATGAGGTAACTGCTATCTTAGACACTGGTCTAATTCACACAGCTGTCATTGGTGGACACTAGCTTTCAACCCAAGTTTATCTAACTGTAAAATCCACACTCTCATATTGAAGGCTATATTCATTAATAAATGATACATTTAATTGATGCTGATCACCTTGGACTCAACATCTCTTAAGTGTAAAAAGAATCATTTTCTTACATACATACTACATTAAATGTTATGTTATATTAAACACATCAAATATTGCAGAAGCCAAAATTTGAGATATGAAGACAACTAGAAATCTGCAGTTGAGATCTGTAGATACTAACACAATACAGTTCACATGCTGTTTTAAGACAAATCAAACTGAAGTAAGGCATTGAATTACTGCACAAAAATAGATTTTCCATATACTTCATGTCTTCTCTTTCTTCTGGAATATTTACTTATCTAATGTAAAGCTTCCTCTTTTATGTCAAATTTTGAATAAAAGCCTGATTTTGGGTACTGCCATCATAATAGCCTCATCTCAGAGCAATGATAGACTTTGTTGACTGTTTTACTTTCTCCTAAAGGAGTAGTTAAATTTTAAATTTCTTTTTTTGCTCAAGGCCATATACGTATAATAAATTTCTATGTATAAAACACTTGTTACAAAATTTTGGCCCAATGTTTATGTGTGTCGTGAACTGATTTAGCTACATATTTTTTGATTGATTGAATAATTGTGTTGGCATCATTTATAGTGACTCAGAAATCAATAAAAGAAAACAAGAACTCTCCCTTTTAAGTCAAAATCAAAGGATTTCCTAACACAATAATACTTTATGCTTCGCGTGCTTACAATTAAACGACTTCGTCATTATTATTTTTAGTGGATGCAAGTCAAAGAAATAAAATTGCTCAAGAGAATTTATTTTTAAGTGTTAAAATGATTTATCAGATGAAGATTGCCTATAAATAAGTTCCCTAATGCAAATCCGGAATTTTCTACTTTTTTGTATACCGAAGGCAAGTGATATACTAATGAGTTAGGACAAAAGGGCTACTCAAATATGGCATTGAATGTCTTCTGTATGATCCAAGAAAGAAGAAATTGGTTGTTCTCCTCCATTAGATTGAAATTGTATGTTATACATTGATGAATAGAAACCCTTAGGTGGCACTTCGTGATAAATTTCTATATGTTTTCATCCTTGTTTGCAAGAAAACTTGAGCACAAAAGGCTGTTAAATTGTCGGATCTGGTTGTTTCTGTACTTCCTTCCAAGTTTATTGGAATAGAAAACTGTTTAAAGGTTTACTTTTTAATCCAATTTACTGGTAATAATTATTCCACTTCAATTTATTGGAAGTGTTTTGAAGTTATTAATGCTGTGCACTCCCCTTGCAGAGCAGAACGCTGTTTTGTGAGACATCATCATTCTGCTCTTGAACAAAAAGCTCTGGCCTCCTTTCTGTTCATAATTCTGTTTTGTATTCAAGTCATGTGAATCATACGTATAACTCAGACCTTGGTAGATTTTGATGCCACCAGAGCTTTTATAGAATTTAACTTGGTTTGGTGACTATTTTGACTTGATGAAAATTGACTGTGATAGAATCTGAAGGACATGCTGGACTTTTTGATGCATGTTTCTTTCTCTCTCTCCATCATTAGCTGCCGGAGTCCAGCTCCAGGCGGTAGGGTTTCCTGAGGGATGAACGGTGTCGGCAAAGAAAGAAGTTACGGTGGAACTGGAAGTGAGGCTTCCAAGTCTGATTTACTCAAAGCATTCAAGCACTTATATAGGGTCCAGGTCACGCGTTTATGATTTCATGGAATTGTCCCAGTACATAATTTTGGCAAACAAACTGGGTACATAAGCATATTTTGTTATAATATTAGCACAATATGTTTGTGAGAAGTAAGCAACTTTTATTAAATATAGATATTGACCTTTTTTATATGTCTACTAGGTGTCTAGATGTTTAAGACTGATTGCAAAACGGGGTGTAACGTCTAGATTCAGTTCCCCATGGGTCGAATGGCCCTAAGCCCCCATCTTTATTCCTGTAATAACGAAAGCAGAAGTATTGCAAAGTGTAAGGGGACCAAAATACACATAGGCTCCCAGCTCCGTCTGATCGAAAGCCACACAGGCACAGTGCTTGGGGTTTCTCTTTTATCATTAACTATTTTATAGGGTTCCCAATCTTCATCATAATCCCAATTTCTCTGTGTCAATATATTATGATATTTCTTTGCAACTTTATCAGGGTTATGGGTTGTCTTACGAAGGGGTAGTTTTTGTAAGTCTCTGCTCCTGCGTGGGTGTCACCATTTACCTCCTGTCCTAACAGGCCTAGGATAATATCTGCCTCCTAGAAGGACCTGAGGAGGGAATGTTCTCCTTAGAGGCTGATTATCAGAAGGCTTGCTCCTTGAGGGCTGTCCAAGCTCCTTTACCGCCCTTCCGGGAGGGGGTCAGAACGTTTTTCCCTTCAGGCTGTTGTTCCCCTGAACCTGCCCTAGAAACCCAGGTTACATCAGCTTCTTTCCCCTGCTTGGAGAGATTTCCCCGAAGATATCCCATGTACAGAAAAAGAACCAGCAAGAGCAATATTGCTAAGATTAGTAGCATGAGTAGGATCAGGAGCGGCCGACCGCCATCTTCTGAGGGTCCGCCGTGTGTTCCCTCATCTCTCCCCCGGACCCGTTGCCCTTGGGTAGAGGCTTAGCTGACTGGTGGGCAGCTCCCGGCAATTAGCACCTTGTGGTACAGCTACCAACCTAATATCACAAAGGCAGTGACCATCTTTATATTTGAAACTTGCTATTTCAGGCAAAAATTAGAATCATCCTACTCTTTGAAAATTAAAATTTATTGATTGAATGACCTCAAAGATGCAAAAGTGGTCATTCCATTTACTGAAAACTGTTAATATTTTACAATATTATTAATATATGGGATGTGAAAATTTCAAAGTGCTAAAGCATCTAAGAACATTCCTTGCAACAAAATTCCATTTATAGTTCATTACAAAAGATTAATGTTTGAACACAGAATCCAAATATCAAAACTGATTTTCAAATTTTTACAAATATAATGATTTCTTTGATATTCTGTTTTAGATTTATGCATTTACTTAGTTTGAGCAAATGAAATTCGTACAAATTAGTACAAATCTAATAGGTATAAATATAAAGAAATATTTTTCAGACATAAATATTGATTTTTAATTTTACATAAAACAAATTAAATATCTATAGAGGATTACAGTGACTAAGGACAAAAATTGTGTATAGAGTTTAGAAAAACACACTTTATTTAGTAAATGATATTATTTCTTCATGTTTATATATGCATGATGTTTTATGCAAATATAGATTCACAGTTTGTGAAGTGATACAACAGTCTAAAGCAAAATACTCTTGCATAACCTGTGCAAGAACATAATAGCCTGTGCAAAATACTGCTATTGGTTTTATGTCAAATTATGCAATATCTTATGGATAAAATATATAACAGGTGTCCATGATCCTGTAATTAGAATATTAGTGATATTTGGCTAAGATCTCCCTGTCTCTTTTTCTCCTTCAAAAACACAAATATAATGAATACACCCACAAAAGTATCTTCCTGGTATTATTTATGGAAAGCAAGTCAGCAGGTATGTAAGAAAAGGAATGTGGTAGAGATTACTTAAATATTTGTTTTCTTGATGACAGCATTGCTCAGTGCAAGGAAGAATTTGGATAAAATGTTATAATAATTTAAAGATGGATAGCTCTTTCTGCAACAAGAACTCCCAAAAAAGAGAATCACATTTTTATTTTTAGACAGTAGAATAAAGGTTTTATTTCTACATAGTTTTTTTTCCTCACAATTGTATTCCTACTAAACAGATTTGTTCACTATACATTATGGAGAATACCTTTTCTGTGATTCTTGAACTACAAAATACGACTGGAAAACAATATCACTTCTTACATCATTATTCTATGACTAATTAACTAATGCCAATGTAATATTTATATTAAAATGCATTTATCCTAAAAAGCTATTCTGTATTATTGGGGTACCTGTTTATAATATATGATATATACAAGATTGAAACATATACACACAAAGAGAAATTATAAGGACAGATTAGAGATAACCTTAACTTTAAAAAATAAATATATTCAGGATTACATGTGGATTTTTGCATGACGCAAAATAATTTAAATGTGTTTTTAATGCCACAAAAATTAATGAGTCCAGAACAACAAATATCTAGTTTTAATAATTTTCTCATAAAGAAAGTTTATTTCTAATTTGTGTTTATGGCTCTATTCATTTGGATCTTATTTTATATTTTGAACACTTTAGTTTTAATTAATTTGTTTGCAATAAATTAAATTTCAAATGGCAGAGCTGACACAATAGATGAATCCTATTTCACAATTAGTTGATGCTGTTTGTAGATACCAAAGTTTTTACTAAGATAATGAAAATTGCAGCATGCAGACTAGATTGACTGTCTCTAAAAGTTATTGCAACTCACAGAAGGAAAAATGAAAGGCAAAACGATCACTTCAAAGTCTCTATGGTAACAAAACGATTGTGATAAAAAATTCAAATTTAAAACTAACAACATAATCATTGATATTATCTTCTTGGGAAATTTGATTTGGGCAATTCTTTAGCAAGTTTTAACTCCCTGCGTTAAGTCAGCCAAGAACCAGCTCTTTAATTTGTACATATATTGACTATATTTCTGTAATATATAGAAGAGAGGCATAAGCATAAGATATTATTCTCTATTTCTTCATCACCCGTTTACTTCAAATTCAGTTACATTGAGTCAACTATTTGTATGACATTCACACACCTTTTATCATTTTACCTTCACAAGAAATTGTGATGTTTATAAAACTTTTCTCATCACAGATAAGTAAATAGGGCAATAGAATAAATAAGTAACTTTGTGAAATTCACATAGCTAATAATTCCCAGTTACGTATGCTTTCATTCTTTATTTATATTTCTGTAAGAACTAGTCATAAGAGTATCTGAAATAAATTATTACCTAATAGCTGAAAGAAGTTCCTGAAAAACGCTACCTCTGGTTTTGCTAAATTGTTTCCAAGTCATGGATGGGATGAAATGATGTTTTGGGTATGATTCAACATATCTTACAGTGAGGGAAGTGGGTAGTGTATAGAAGAAACAAGATTGGCCATGGGGTGATAACCATTGAAGTTAAGCAGTAGGTAAATAGGGATTTATTATACTCTACTTCTTACTATTGTATATGCTTGACTTTTTTTCATAAGAATTTAAAAATGTACTGTAGGTACTTACTTCATCCAACAACAGCAGAGTCCACATTCTTCTCAAGCTCCTATGGAACATTTGCCAAGATAGATCACAATCTGGACCATAAAACATGCTTTAACAAATTTAAAAGAATAAAAATCATACAATAACTGCTCTTGGACCACAATGGAATCAAACTAGAAATCCATAGGAGAAGATAACTGGAAAAATTCCAAAATACATGGAGATTAAACGAGACACCTCTAAACAACACAGACATGAAAGAAGAAATTTCAAGAGAAGTTAAAAAACATTTGGAACTAAATGAAAATGAAAACTCAACTTATCAAAACTTGTGGGAGGTAGTGAAAGCAGTGCTCAGAGGGACATTTATAGCATTGAACGCCTGTATTATAAGGAAAAAAGATCTAAAATCGTAATCTAAGTTTCCGCGTTTAAGAAACTTGTAAAAGAAGAGAAAATTAACTCCAAAGTAAGCACAAGAAAAGAAATAAAATTTTGAGTAGAAATCAATGAAATAAGAAATAGGAAATCAACAAAGTCAACAAAATCAAAAAGTCATTTTTTCAAAATATCAATAAAATAAATAAGCTTCTATTTAGATAAAATAATCAAATTATTAACATCAGAAGCGAAAAAGGGGGCATTTCTGCAGATCCCATGAGCATTAAAAGGATAAAAAACGAATACTGTGAAAACACTATGCCCACACATTTGATAACCTGGGTGAAATGGACTGATTCCTTGAAAGACACAAACTGCCAAGATTCACACAAGAAGAAATAGATAATCTAAATAGGGCTATATCTATTAAAGAAATTTATTCAATAGTTAATAACCCTGCCAAAACAGAAAGCACCAGGGCCACATGGGTTCATTGGTGAATTTTACCAAATATTTAAGGAAAAAATTATACCAATTTGCAACAATTTTTCAGAAGATAGAAGTAGAAGGAATACTTCCTAACTAATTCTATGATGCCAGTATTATCCAGATGCCAAAATGAGGCAAAGACATTACAAGAAAAGTAAACTACAGACCAATATTTCTCATGAACATAGATGCAAAAGTCCTCAATAAAATATTCATAAATGGACTTCAAGAATTTATAAAAGGAATTATACAACACAAACAAGTGGGCTATATTCCAGGTATGCAAGACTGGTTCAACATTTGAAAATCAATGAATGTAGTACATCACATCAACAGGTAAAAGGAGAAAAAAATACATGATTACATCAATAGATGAAGAAAATGCATTTGATCAGATCTAACACCCGTCCATGATAAAAACTCTCCCTAAACCAGGAATACGAAGGAATTTGCTCAACTTGACAAAGAACAGTACAAAAAAAAAAAATGACAGCTAAAAGTTCTTCTTTTTTTTTTTTAAGATTTTATCTTTTCCTCTTTCTCCCCAAAGCCTCTTGGTACACAGTTGTATATTTTTAATTGTGGGACCTTCTAGTTGTGGCATATGGGATGCCACCCAAGCATGGCCCTATGAGCAGTGCCATGGCTGCACTCAGGATCCGAACTGGAGAAACACTGGGCTGCTGAAGCAGAGCAGGCGAACTTAACCACTCAGCCATGGGGCTGGCCCCTAAATGTTCTTCTTAATGGTGAGGAGGCTTGAAATTTTCCCATTATGATCAGGAACAAGGAAAAGATGTCCCCTCTTACCACTCCTTTTCAACAGCATACTAGAAGTCCCTGTTAATGTAGTAGGACAAAAAAAAAAGGAAATAAAAAATATACAGATTGGAGGGAAGATATAAAACTGTATTTGTTCATTGATGAAATGATTGTCAATGCAGAATATCTGAAAGCACCAACAAAGCAAACCTCCTGGAACTAAAAAGTGATTATAGCCAAGTGGCAAGATGCAAAGTTAATATACAAAAGTTAGTCATTTTCCTATACCAGCAATGACCAAGTGGAATTTGAAATTAAAAACACAATACTATTAATGTTAGCACCTCTCCCCCAGTGAAATACTTAGGTGTATATCTAACACTATATATATAAGATCCATAAAAGGAAAATTACAAAACTCTGATGAGAGGAATCAAACAAGAACTAAATAAATGAGAGATATTCTGTGTTCATGGAAAGAAAGACTCAATATTTTCAACATGTCAGCTCTTCCCAACTTGATCTATAGATGCAATGAAGTCCCAAACAAAATTTCAGCAAATTATTTTATAATATTGACAAATTGATTCTAAAGTTTATGTGGAGAGGCAAGAGACCCAAAATAACCAACCCAACATTAAAGGAGAAGAATAAAGTTGGAGAACTGACAATGTCAAGGCTTACTATAAAGATACAGTAATCTAGACAGTGTGGTATAGGTGAAAGAATAGACTAATAGATCAATGAAACTGAGTAGATATCTCAGAAATAGACCCATATAAATATAGTCAACTGATCTTTGACAAAGGAGCAAAGATAATCTTTTCAACAAATGGTGCTGGAACAACTATACATCCACATGAAAAAAATGGATATAGACAGAGACCTTACAGCCTTCATAAAAATTAACTCAAAATAGATCATAGACCTAAATGTAAAGTGAAAATCTGTAAAATTCCTTCAAGACAACATAGGAGAAAATCTAGATTTCCTTGGGTATGGTGATGACTTTTTAGATACAACACCAAAGATACAATCCATGAAAGAAAGAATTTAGAAACTAGACTTTATTAAAATCAAAAACTTCTACTCTATGAAAGACAACATCAAGGGAATGAGAAGACAAGTCATAGACTAGGAAAAAGTATTTGCAAGAAACACATTTGATAGAGGACTATTTTCAAAAATATGAAAAGCATTCTTAAAACTCAACAATAAAAAAGTATGAAACCAAATTAAAAAATGGACCTCAGACATTAATAGACATCTCATCAAGAAAGATATACAGATGGCAAATAAGCACATGTAAAGATGCTCCAAATCATATGTGATCAGGGAAATGCAAATTAAAACAGTGATGAGATACCACTGTACAACTATGGCAAAAATCAGGAACACTGACAACCCCAAATGCTGATGAGGATGCGGAGCAACAGGAACTTTCATTTATTGATGGTGAGAATGCAAAACGGCACAGCCACTTTGGAATACAGTTTGATGCTTTCCTACAAAACTAAACATACTGTTACCACAGGATCCAACAATCATGTTTCTTGATATTTACCCAAAGGAGTCAAAAACTTATGTTCACAGATACACCTGCACACATATGTTTAAAGTAGTTTTATTCACAACTGCTGAAATTTGGGAGCAGCTAAGGCATCCTTAGTAAATGAATGGAAAAACTGTGGTACATCCAGACAATGAAATGTTTTTCAGTGCTAAAAAAGAAATGAGCTACTGAGCCATGAAACGACATGGAGGGACCTTAACCACATATTAGTAAATGAAAGAAAGCAATCTTAAAAGGCTACATACTGTATAATTCCAATCATATGACTTTCTGGAAAGGGTAAAACTATGGAGACAGTAAAAAGATCAGTGGATATTAGGGTTTGGGGAGAGAAGATAGTTGGATAAGTGGAGCATAGAGGATTTTTACGGAAGTGAGAATATTTTGTATGATACTATCATGATGGAAATATGTCATTATGCATTTGTGCAAACCCAAACAACATACAACAGCAAGGATGAATTTTAAGGTAAACTATGGACTTTGGGTGATTATGATGTATCAATGTTGATTCATCAGTTGTAACAAATGTACCCTCTGGGGAGGGATGTTGATGATAACGGGTGAGGCCATTCACGTGTGCTGGTAGGGGAGTATTTGGGAAATCTCTGTACCTTACTCTCCATTTTGCTCTGAAGCTAGAACTGCTCTAAAAATGAAATCTTTCAAAACAATGGAAGACAACTGTGTTGTAGGAAATACCTGTGGAAAGGAATAATGTTTTAAACCTAGACTGAACACTATACAAACATAATAAATCAAAGCCAAATTTAAATAAATCTAGAGTGAAATAATAACAGTTCCCAATTTTTTTGTGCTGCTAAAATACTTTTGGGTAGAAAACTAGAAATGACAGTATCATGCTATTAGGGTCATAGATTAGTTAAATCAAAAAAAAGTGACAACATGGAAAAATATATCATCATTGAAGTTAAATTCAAATAATTAGTAAAAAAAAGAGGGAGGAAAGACATAGGTTAGAATACAAATGGTGACGTTATTTAGCAATCAACTTACTTTGTTATATTTATAAGGTATTTTTAAGAAATAATTATTGAATTAAACACTGGCCATGTTAATAAATTTGTAAAAAAATGTAAATTTGGAATTTTCCTGCTCATTTATGAGATAAACTAAATCTTGGTCTTTATCCTTTTCCGGGAATTAAAAGGATGCGTATGTTGGAAATTCCACTCCACCATTGATTAGTTATGTAATATTAGACATGTAACTTAACCTCTACATGCCTCAGGATCTTTATCATAAATGAGGATAACAATAGTATTTATTTTATATAGTTATTATAAAAGGTCATGGAGGTAATACATGTTAAGTTGTTAAGTATATATAAAACAGAGCCTAATACATACACAAAATAAATGTTAACTATGATGGTGAGAAAGATGATATAGGAATCAATCATGGTTTGTGTTTTGGTTTTTTTAATATCTTCACAATAGAAGCAATTCCCACCTAACCAGCACTGAGCATAGATATTTAATGAAGTGTCTAATGTCATCTGGCCTTATCAGAATCTCGTAGCTTTTTCCTTCATCCCACAAAGTCATATTAAAAATCTACCCAGGAGACATAAGGGCTTCTGCCCACAATCTTAACTCAGGACCATTTTGATGAAGATTCTGTAGAGTGTCCGTTATTTCAACGTCACGCTGATTTATAGGAAGAGTGAGGAGGACCAATTGGAGGTTTATAGTCATCTAGTTTGGAAATCCTGTCATCTTTTTTATAGAGAAAATTTTCATTCTACTTGTTTCTTAGTCCTCATACTTTAGTATGAAAATAACAGCAAGAAATAGCATTTAATTTTTGTATTTTGGATATGACTTTATGCCATAATCTCTAAGTATGGGAGCCTAGCTCCAGTGATGAATTCTGACTCAGTATAGGTACACTCTGAAAAATGAGATTTTCTCAGCCTCAGTCAATCTCTCAGAGGAGCTGAAGATAAATTTCATTTCATCTTTCCATAAGTTACTCTCAAGAGTGAGTGATATATAAATGTGGTTCCTACATAATGCCTCAATGGATTAATATCATATGGCTATTACAGAGACCTGGTTTCTGTTCACGGAGTATGTCTGTCACGGCATCATTCAGTAACAAGCATTACGTGTGAAAATGTCCTTTGCGTTAGCTTTGCACTGTAAGATTGTATCTCTATCTTAGAATCCAATAAAATGCAATGTTTGTCTTAATTCACTAGCTATCATCTGGGTTTCCCTATTATAAAGCAATCTAAATAGGTTTCTGTAAATGAGACTAAGTCAGTCAACCACTCGAGCAAGAACATACAGTGTTGATCTTTGGTCAATCCACAGTATTTTCAGTTATCATATGTCTTTATTTCTACAGCTATTGAAGGATTTTCTAAACACGTCTCACTTATATTAGATTTTCTCCTGGATGTTGGAGTTCTGCAAATATAATGGATTATTATAATATTGTGTGTTAGAATAATAAAATGTTGCTTACAGTAAACCATGTAACAATTATCACGGTACAACTTTGGTATAGTTAATACTTCATTAGAATTCCAATGAAAAGAACATAACTAATTTAATTTTCATATTTAACACTGTTAATATGAGAATGAGGTGAAAGTGTTCATTATGACAAGAGCCATCTTTTCATAGCTCTTTAAGTCTTAAATATCTCCATATGTCTTAAAATTTGGTTTTCATCTTTGTAAATACGATTGATTCTGATACTTTAGGCAAAGATAAACATTTCCATTGCATTTCCTTTGTTATTTCTCAATGTCATTTTTTAAATCATTGGGAATCTACTAAATGCTTTGAGTAGCCCTTCAGATCCCTACTTCAGTCATTCAACAAGCTTGTTTCTTTTAAAATAAAAATGGAAACATTGTAACTGGAAAATTAAATCACCAACACACGAGGCTTTTTTCCTTCCTATCCGTTAATATTGACGGTTTTCATCAATGCCAATTATATGTCATGAAAAATAGTACCACACTTATGTTGAGATGACTTTTCCAGTAATGTCAAATATTTACAACAGTTAAAAACATGAAAGCAATAAACTTCTGCCATTCAATTATACAAAAAAATTATACAATTTCCTTAAAGAAAAGTCTTTCTGGCTGCCATTCAGAGCCTATGCATGCTAATTTAATACCTCATTTCAATGAGATTTTTTAGCTGTTATTCGAGTTTGTAACACATTAGAAGTCTTTGTGTCTTTGTGAATGTGTTTGCATGTCTAGCTGTGAGTGTGTCAAAGGTTAGGAGATGTATTAAAACATTGTTAAAGGAAGAAGAAATTGTAAGTAGATACAGCTAGTGCAAAGGCCCTAAGGTAGGAACGTAACTGATGTCTGCAAAGAGAGTAGTAGGAAGTGAGATAAGAGGATAAGAGCAGTACAGTTAAGTGCCGCATAATGACATCTTGGTCAATGACTGATGGCATATAGGACAGTGGTCCCATAAGATTCGTACCATATAGCCTGGATGTGTAGTAAGCTATACCACCTAGGTTTCTGTATGTACACTCTATGACATTTGCACAACAATGAAATTGACTAAGGACACATTTCTCAGGACTCATTCTCCTATTTGAGCTACACATGACTGTAATGAGGAGCCAAGTCATGTCAGGCTTTGTAGGCAATTGTAAGAATCAATAGATCCTATTGGAATGTTTTGAGTTAAGAAGTCTATGATCTGACTTCAACTTTAAAAAGATCATTCTGGTTTCTGAGATAACAGGCTGCACTGGGCATGGGGAAAAGTTGAGAAATCAGATAGCAGGCGTTAGAGTAAGCCAGATGATACATGATATTTGTGTGGGCCAGAGGGGTAGTGGTAAGGATGATGTAAAGAGTTAGACACTGAAAATTTTGAAGTTAAAGCCAACTAGTGTCCATAGTAATGGTCTTGAGTCATTACATAAAAGTTAAATTATATTCAGCACATGTTATTTAAAAGACAAGAACATGTATAATCCATTTTGGAAGGATTTCTTTTAAAATAGTAAAATCTATCACCTTAAATGTTTAATCATAAAAGGTAGGTTTCTATTCCGAGAAAAATCACTTCACAGATTAGCACATTATCTGATAATCATGAGAAAAGAGGATTTCCAAATAATAAAACAACATCCCTAACAATGAGCTCCTTGGATCACAGCCACTGTGGAGGTCAATTTTATGTCTCATCTTGACTGGATTACAGTGTCTAGATATTCGGCTAAACATTATTTCTGAGTGTGGCTGTGAGGCTGTTTCTGGGTGAAATTAGCATTTGAATCAGTGGATTCAGTGAAGCAGTTTACCCTCCCAATGGGGTGGGCATCATCCAATTCACTGAGAGCCTGAATAGAACAAAAAGGTGAAGGAAGGAAGAACGTGGCCCATTCTGTCTGATTGCTTGACCTGGGACATCTATCTCCTGCCCTCATTACTTCCGGTTCTCAGGCTTTTGGACTCACACTGATTCATACCACCAGCTTTCCTGGTATCCAGCTTGCAGATGGCAATCATGGGACTTCTCAGCCTCCATAATTGCGTGAAACAGTTCCTTATAATAAATCTTTTTATATATATTTATCTTTATCCATGTACATAAATATATATATCTCCTATTGGTTCTATTTCTCTAGAGAACCTAATACAGCCACTTTCCCTGCATTAAAGTCACATTTCTTATTTTACAATTGATTCAGTAAATCCTAATAGTAGGATTCTGAAGAAACTGCACTGATGTGAAATAATCACAAGAAGAATGTCTAGAGAAAATTCTTCAAAGCTACCCTGAAGCAGGAGTACAAATTATAGACAGGGAAATTATTAGCTACAGAGTGGAAAAAGGAATATAGAATCAGATTGAAGAAAGGGAGATATAGTTGTATGCTACTGCAATAATCTATGTGACAAATAAGGGATAAATTAATTCAGTATCTCTAGTATTGATGGTAACCAAATTTTATTCGTGTACAGGATCTAATTTTTTTTTCATAGTTATTACTGAAAGCTATTTGCTACTACAAAAATAAATTATATAATGTAGATCGTTCTTTTTGTACATTCTAAAGAATAGAGTGATACATTTTATAGTATTACTATTTGAAGTTGTAATATTCACGACATAGCAGCATGAGGCAATTAGATACTCAAAAGGTCAAATTATCAAAAAATTAGTAGTAAATTATCACACTCAGTCTAACACCACATTGGGTCTTGTGGTAGAATATACAAATAAATATGAAATATTGCTTTCGATATAGAGAATTCAGAAACCTACACGCAAAGTGGTATAAAACAAAGTTACACATCAACACAATGAGAGACTCTGGTGATAAAGATTCTATCTGACAGGTAGATTCTGGGAAATCACTTATACAGTTTCAAAGATGACCTTTGTGCCAAAACTACCAAATATACATCTTCATCCAAACCTGACTTCTAAACTCTAACTCTTCATTGCCAGTTCATACTGGCATTATACCAAACTCCAATATTCTAAGATGAATTCATTAGTTTCTCTCTAAAGGTCCTCCTTTTCTATTTATTATTTCTGTTAATGAAATTCTTTACTTCCTTTTTGCACAGGTTAGAAATATTAAAGCTAATTTTACTTCATGCCTTTGTTTCTTATTTCCCATGTCTAATCACCAGCTAAATTCTGTCAGTTCTCTTACCACTACATTTTGCAATATCTTCTGCCCTTCTCTTCTAAAGTTTCTTCTTGTTAATATCTTAGCTCAGGTTTTCATCATCTGCTTTATCTGTTGCAATATCTATCCAACTAATCTCTAGGTCTCCAGATTCTAACCTTTTTAATCTGTTCTTCACAGTGCCATCTGAGTTATCTTCATGAAAACAGGTAAAATTCTGTAATTTTCCTTTTCAAAAATCTTCTGTGGTGCCTCATTATCTAAAAGCTGCAATTCAAAATCTTTAGCATAGTATTCAATGATGTCAGTTATTGAATCTAAATTACGTTTCCATTTTCATCACTTGAAACCAAATTATCTTTCCATTTTTACCTCTTTACCACTTGCATCATTTCTTTCTGAAACTCATGAGTTAATCATACCAGTCTACACACTCCCTCCCAAATATACCCTAAATCATCCAGCCCCTGTGCCTCTTTTCCCTAAAGTTATCTTGGACAGACATGGCCTCAAACTCATTTATTTTAACTAGTATACAAAGCAAAATTTGTCTTTGATTGACTTAAATCAAAAACAAGAAACAGTGGATTTCAAAACTTTTAAAACAAGTGTTTATATTGGCAATCCTAGGGATTTATGTCTATGGCCCTGCCCAATAAGGATTTGTTTAGTAAAAGTTTTTATTCAAGTAACATATACATATAGAAAAGTACACAAACAACAATCATGAGCTTTGATGCATTCGCTCTTGTAAACATGTCCATGTAAACAGGAACCAGATAAGAAGTAGAACATCGACAGGCACCAGAATCCCCCTGTCCCCTCCAAGGCTACAGTTCAGCAAAGATAATCACTAGTCTAACTTATGCCAGATATCTATGTTTTCCTCTCTCTCCTTTTTGCTTTAGATAAATGAAATTATGCAGTATTGCTTTTTTGTGGCTGTCTTAGTTTGCTCAACGTTTTATTTGTGAAACTCATCTATGTTGCTGCACGTAATTGTAGTTGTTCACTCTTGCTGCTGTAGAATTTATTCAGTCAGCAAATGAATATGTTGTAGCATAATTACCCATTCCAATATTGAGGAATGTTTGTGTTCTTTCCATATTTGGATATTTATAATAGTTCTATAAGGTTTTTATGCCTATATTGTGTGGACTTTGGGATGCGTTTCTACTTGGTCTACACTAAGGTGCAGAATTGCTGAGTCAAGAGTTTAGTATATTCATTGTTAGCAGAGTCTGCTAAACAGTTTGACGAAATGCTTTTACCAGTTTATTCCACCCCAAACAGCATATGAGAATTTGAGGTACTCCATATATGGGCCGGTACTTGACATTTTCTTTCTTATATTATGTATTCTACTGATTATGTAGTGGTATCAATTTTAGATTTTCATTTTAGGTTTTCCTTTTCTCTAATGGCTAATAAAGCTGGGCACATTTCCTAATGTTACTTGGTCGTTTGGATATCTTCTGTTGTGAAGTGCTTGTTTAAGTCTCTTCCCCATTTTCCTCTTATCTTGGATAACTTTTGCTTACTTACTTAGAAAGTTCTTCACTTATTTATTTAGAAGACTTTTTTTTTCTGAGAAAGGTTAGCCCTGAACTAACATCTGTGCCATTCTTCCTCTATTTTGTATGTAGGTCACTGGCACAACGTGGCTGATGAGTGGCTTATGGCCATGCTCAGGAACTGAACCCTCGAACCTTGGCTGCCAAAGGGGAGCATGCCCAGTTTAACCACTAGGCCATGGGGCCAGCCCCCTTACTAGTAACTTAATGGAAAAGATGTTCTTCCTATTAATGCATTAAAATTTATCAGTTTTTTTTTATTACAGACTTTGCATCACTTTTAAAACATATCTGCCTGCTCCATAATTATAACGATTTTCTTATCTTCCACCTTCTGGGAACTTTATTTTCTTACTTCACATATGTGAATCTACAACCCATATGAAGTTGTTTTTTGTCTATTGAGTGATAGATCAAAATTCATAATTTTGAAAAAATGAATAGCCAGTTGACAAAGCCTCAATGATTGAAAGTATATCTTTTATCCCCTGCACTGCAGTATTAACTTTTTCATAAATTATTTTGTTATAAATTTGTGAATATTTTTGTTTTATATTCTCTTAGAATGATGTTTAAGAATTAAAAATCAACTAAATTTTGGAAATCTTGTTATATGTATTATCATATATGTATTATCAGCTACTAGGTAAATACTTGGAATTAAGTGGTCAATATTTCTTTAGTAAACTATTTATTATGTCTAATAGATAAAATCATTCTAGTTCTTTGTTTAATATGCTTCTCTAATATCTAAACATTCATCTTGTTCCTTTTGTCATATAAATCCACTCTACATTACTTCTCTTTACTCACTGATATTAATGTCTTACTCTATTTTGCTCAACAGTCTCTTCCAACATGTGATTGCTCAATCTTGTCTGTACCTATTCTCAAGTAATTCCCCTCAACTCAAATTTAGATTTGACTCTTTCTATATATCTAGCTCTACTAATTTAAGCTCATTATTGTTTTCAAATCTGACTTAAAATGCTTTTCTCTTGGGAAGACCATTGCAGATGATTGTACCTGTAAGCTTCTTAATTGTTAGTGATAAACTGTTTCTTGTTAATGTCACTCTAACTATTATATAGAGCATAAAACACATGCAATCAATCTATTTTTAGTTTTTATCTAGAATGCTTCTCTAATATCTAACCCTTTTTCTCTTCCCCTCTGCTGTATAAATCCTACCTAACTAAACCACTTCTTTTAAAAGTTTTTTCCAGTTTTAGAGAGATGCAATTGACTTATAATATTGTGTAAGTTTAAGGTATAAAACATAGTGATTTTATTTGTGTACATATTGCAAAATGATTGCAAAAAGAAGGTTAACACATCCATCACCCATGTAGCTGTAATTTTTGTGTGTGTGTAGTGAGAACTTTAAGATCTATTTTCTTAGCAACTTTCAAATATGCAATACAATATTGTTAACTGTAGTCACTATGCTGTACATTACATGCCCAGAACTTATTCATCTGATCACTGGCAGTTTGTGTCCTTTGACTACCGTCAACCATTTCTTTCACCCCCTGCCACCTAACTCTGGCAACCACCAATCTTTTCTTTGTTTCTGTGTGCTTACTTTTTTTAATATTCCAAATAAGTAAGGTAGTAAGGTATTTACCTTTCTCTGTCTGACATATTTCACTTAGCAAAATGCCCTCAAGTTTCATCTATACCATTGCAAATGGCAGGATTTCCTTTTTTATGGCTAATATTCCATTCTCTCTCTCTTATACATATACATATACATAGTATATATTAAAATTATGTGTATATGCAATTATACATTGATGGGCACTTAGGTTGTTTCCATGTCTTGGCTATTGTAAATAATGCTGCAATGAACACAGGAGTGCAGATCTTTGAAACAGTGGTTTCATTTCCTTTGGATATACACCTAGAAGTAGACTTGCTAGATCTTAGGGTAGTTCTATTTTTAATTTTTTGAGGACATTCTATACTGTTTTGCATGGTGACTCTGCCAATTTACATTCTCACCAATAGTGTACAGGGTTCCCTTTTCTCCACATCCTCACCAGCACTTGTTCTCACTTATCTTTTTGATAATAGCCATTCTAACATGCATGAGGTGATAGCTCATTATGGTTTTGATTTGAATTTTCCTGATTATCAGTGATGTTGAAAATCTTTTCATTTATCTACTGGTCAGTTGAATATCTTCGTTGAAACAATGCCTATTCAGGTCCTTTGTTCATTTTTTAATTGAATTATTTGTTTTTTTGCTATTGAGTTGTATGAGTTTCTTATATATTTTGGATATTAACCCCTTATAAGATACATGGCTTGCAAATATTGTCTTCCATTCCATAGCTTGCCGTTTCAGTTTTCTAATTGTTTCTTTTGCTCTTCAAAAGCTTTTTAATTTGATGTAGTTCCGCTTGTTTATTTTTGCTTTCATTGCTTATGCTTTTGGTGTCATAGCCATAAAATCATTGCCAAGATCAATGTAAAGGAGCTTTTTCCCTATGTTTTTTTCTAGGAGTTTTGTGGTTTTAACTCTGACATTTAAGTCTTAAATTCATTTTGAGTTAATTTTTGTGAGCGAAAACAACCTCTTTTTATTTACCAACAGCAGGACACCACATTTTGAGCTTTTAAAAGGAAAGATCTCTTTAAAAATATTCTCTATTTACTTTGATTGCATAATTTTTAAAATTAAAGAAAATATTTACACTGTTAATATATAATGGTCTTGTAGAAAGCGTGTCATGAAAATAGTTTCACTGAGAATTTTAAAATAGATATCAATACATAAAAAATAGTCATATACATTTAGACTATTTGGCCTCCAGTTTCTACATTATATTGAACACTGTCCTTGATTTTTCTCCCTTCATTTCCCACTTTAATTTGTAGTTAATAGCAATATACATTTCAGAGAATAAATCAGATAAATTAGAATGTGGAAGATATAACTGAACCAAAAAGTTCTAATAGCAAAAATTACTCAATATGAGGTCTACCAAAATACAGATTCCCAAAGAAGACTCTAGTCTTCCAAGTGAACAAAAGAAAGGTCTTAAGTACATGAAGAAATTTTCTTCATGGATTATCCAGCTTAACACTTAAAAATAAGAAATGAAAGGGTTTTTTTGCTTCCTTAAACTTTTGCCAAGGAACATCATCCATATTATGATTCTATTTTATGGATTATAGTCACTGCTTCTTGACACCTACTGCCCACCAACAACCCTAGAATATAGTGAAAATTTAAGACATTTTTAGGCATTCCATGGGAAGAATCTGCCATTTGAAATAAAACCACGAGTCTACTTCATTTCATATCAATTTCCTCTAAATAGCTCAGTAATCACAGACTCACCCCAATGCTACTCAAATCCTTCATATTTCTAGGTGCTCTCTTTTATATACAGTCTAATTTCAAATGACAGGCTTTAGGCTTCCTTTTGAATCTAGTTTAAAGCAGCTATTGCCATTGTAATTAGTTTTAACTCTTTATTGCTTAGTGATGAAATTCACTCATAATCTTAGAACATGAAGTGATTCATTTTAGCTGAATTTTATTTACATAGAGTGTAAAAATAAAGTTATGGAAATGTAAAGTTAGTATATGAAGAGTTGTTTGTTCTAATGAAAAAAATATATCAAAAGGTATTACTTAAATTAAGAATATGAGACTTCCTTTTTGATTTCCAATAAGAGTTTGGAAGTTATAACTTCCATCTTTACAACAAGGAAACATAGGAACAAACTGAAAATCAATGACTTTTCTTAGATTTGAGAATTGAGGCTGCAAGGCTAACCACCACTTGGTGGTTCACCAGAGAGACTAGTAAATACAGAGACTCACAATCAAGATCTGCTTACTTAAAGTAGAAACTGCTGAAGTTGATACTGTTAGAAACCTTTAAATAATGATTTTGACGAATTACTGGAGGTTGAGTGTGGACTAATATAAGAGTCAGAAACTCCTGGAGGCCTTGGTCTTAAAGGGAGCCCAAGACTTCTTACTTATTACCTCTGTGAAACCCACCATGTTCTCATGGTGAGACAAGAAAAATCCACCCCTGGATCTGGTAAAAGGAGGGGAAAGTAATCATCTTGAAATATGCTCAAATCCTTCACCAGAGGGAAAAGACTTTACTAGAACCTCATCGTACCTAGAGGGAGGGCCATTTAACCAACTCAAGCCCCCTCTAGCCTTCCTGCCATACTCGATGATGAGAAAAAAAAAAAAAAAACAACAACTAAGAAACATTGTGAAGATCACAGCCACGGGACACATATCCACTAAAATACTGAGAATTATTCATAACCTTACACAATGCATCTTCTTCTCCCCCATACATATATCTTATCACCACATCAACAAGACTCCAGTCTAATAACAGTAGATTATAGCTGAATAATCTGTAAGGCATAGAATCTATTGTCTCCAACAGGACACTAGAGGACTTTGAAGCATCTGGCAACTACAGTGAAAGAAAACATTACCAACAGCCCAATTTTTGGCCAGATTAACACAAAACCTCACACTTAAGGTCTTTTACCTCAGTTCCTATTACCTGATATATCATATCTGACTTCCATCTAAAATTAGAAGCATGTTAAAAGGCAAGAGAAATATATTCTGAAGAGAAAAAGCAAGCATCAGAACCAGACTCATATATGACACAGATTTTGGAATTACCAGACGAGGAGTTTTAAATAACTGTATCAAGGCTTGAATGGCAAAATAGACAACATGCAAGAAGAGACGGGAAATGTAATTAGAGAGATGGACATTCTAAAATGGCAATCAAAAGGAAGTGGTAGAAATCAAAAACTCCAACAAAAATGAATAATACCTTTGATGGTCTCATCAGTAGACTGGACCTGGCCAGTGACAGAATCAGTGAGCTTGAAGATATGTGAATAGAAACTTACAAAACTAAAATACCAAGAAAAAAGTAATGAAAAAAAAACAGAAAATAACATTAAAAAATTGTGAGACAATTTCAAATGGTGCAGTATATTCATAATTGGAATACCAGACGAGAAGAAAAAGAGAATAGAGAAGAAGAAATATGTGAAATAACAAAGGCTGAGAGTTTTCCAAAATTAATAACAGACATCAAACCATACGCCCATAAAACTCAGAAAATGCCAAATAGTGTAAATACTAAAAAACCACACCTCGGCATACCATATCCAGACTGCAGAAAACCAAAGACAAACAGAAAATCTTGAAAGAAGTCAGACAAATTAAGAATATGATATTTTCTATGGCATGTCAGGTACAATTTTGACAAGTAAAGATAAACTAGAAGGAAATTAAAGACAAATTCCACCTCAAATATTAAATATCTCTTCCAAATTTTGGAATTTTTTTCTACTCAAATTAGGATGTTTTACAATTTGGTTTAAGAGATTCATGGATATATATTTTAGTCAGAATGCTACAATGTATTTCTAGAGTACCCCAGTAGACTTTTTAAAAATTGTGAGATTATTTGAGTGACCATGCTAGGCTATAAGAAAGATCATCAAAGTTTTAACTCACAGTCAGATGTCCAAATTCTACCATTCGGAGAGTTTTCAATGAGTCCTGGCCTCTAACTGAATCATAATAGAAAGGAGATCAGCCCTCAGCTGCAGCAGAAAGCCACTGAAGAATTGGGGTCATAGAAGATAGGGTTCACTCTGCTCTTACAAGCCATTCTCAAAGGAATTTGTATTTGTCCTTTCCAAGAGCAGTGCAGTGCAGCTTATAGGATTAGAAGCTTGTAACATAATAAAGAATATCTCAGAAGTGAAATCAACACTCAGTATTTATAGAAATCCTAGACAAACTTTGCATTATACTGCTGGAAGATTGAACACTAGTGCCAATTCTATACCTTTGCTATGCAAATTCATAAAACCAGTAGTTATGTATTTAAGCAAATCTAAAAGTACACATAATGATGTTTAAATTTGGTTAAATGTTATTAAGGATACTAGACATAAAATTAAAAATGCATTCTTTTAAAGTTAAAAAGCCTTACAGTTCAATCAATCAAGGATCTTGTACCTCTCAGGAATACTAGTAACTGATTTATCTTGTTTTGTGTTAATGAGAAAGAGAAACAATCAGAAAGAAAATCAGGACTCAATCGCCGAGAAGAGTGAAAGATATAAGTTTTCTTTCAAAGGCTTCCTGTTTGAAACTTTCCCACAAAGAAGAAAAAAAGAGCTTCAGATCTTATTTTCAAGGAATCTTAGTACATTACTTACAGTCGTTATGGATGGTAAAACTTAGAATCTCACACTTTGTCAGAGCTGAAAGCTAGTGAAGCAAAGATCTGTCATTTACTGATTTGGCCTTAAAACATACTACATTCAAGATCTAAACATAATAGCATAGTATAGATGGTTGCAAAAATGTCTTTATTATAGATAGCTAACAAAATCCTTACTTTTTTTCCTTTCAAAGTAAAACAAATGACCTTTGTTTCTTTAATACAGGGTACATGCCTTTCTCTTAAATTTTATGAGATTTCAATACAATAAGTTTTGCATTTTGAAATTTTTACAAAAGACTTACAACTGACATTAATTATGCCTTCGATTAGGGAAAACTCTTCACCTTAGCAGCAGACTCTCAAAATTTCCTCAATTCTGTTTTCTTTTCTTTGGTAGATCACATTACTCATCAGCCATATAATTATTTAGGTTTGGGCTAAAGGAGTGTGAGTAGAAGTGATGAATGACATTTCCATGCTTGACCATAAAATGCTCGACATGAGAAACCACATTGTCTTCCTTCACTTGACCTGCCAGATTCAGTGGAAGATCTGATCCTACAGGATGGTGAAACTACAACATGGAAGATGCGAGGATCTTTGAGTCATTGTTTTGTGGAGAACTCTCCAGAGAGACGTTTGATTGCATTAGACTGCTGTGTGACTGAACAATAAACATCTATTATATTATGCCCCTGAGATTTTGGGATTGCGTCATTAGTTGTCTTTAATTATACTGATAAAACCATTGTAACACATTTTCTGATCAATCAGTTAATTGATTAGCTAGTATCAGAAAAAGACGTAGCCCTCATTCTGCCATTAGCCATGTGGTCTTGCACAAGCCACATAACTCGATTTTAGTTTCACTATTAGAGAAATTGGGCTAACAAAGCTTTATGTGGCCAAAGGAGGCTGGAACAGTTTAAATTTTGAGAATCCTGTCTACTAGTTCTAAGTTCTGTGATTCTAAATTTTGTTGTTTATATTGACAAATTTTTTTAAAAGAATTGTTTTAAAATCCACTACAAGTTTAACACATTGTGAGAGTTATTGGGGAAAAATTGTGTGTTGTTTCTACTATTAAGGTACTAAACCATGAAATAAATTAATATAAAAATGAAAGAAGTAGCAAGTATTAACATGCTAAGTGTGTCCACAGGACGTTAACTTAAATGTGATTTGAAAGATGACAATGTTCCTTGTGAGTATAATAATAAGAGAAGACACAGATGTGGAAGTTTTATATGGCAGAATAGATGGGTGGAGGTGGTGGGGAGTAGAAAGGGAAACCACATTAACAAGTAAATGCAGTGAAAAAAGCACATTAAGATTTCAGGAGGCATTGTTTTCTAAAAATTTCTGCTCATTGCTTTCCTACATGGGGTGAGAGCCAAACTATAAAGATAATTTTAACAGATGAAAATCTAAAATGCATTTTGACAATTATATTATTTTAGTTCTATATCTTGTAAAATCAAATTGTCTAGCTAAACTATCTTTTCTTTCAGGGCTTGGCAGACCTTGTGCCGAATCCAGCCCACCATCTGTTTTTCTACGGCCTGCAAGCTGAGAATGCTTTTTACATTTTTAAATGACCGAAAAAATAGGAGAAAAATATTTTGTGACATGTGAAACTCATTTGGAAAAATCAAATGTCAGTATCCCTAAATGAAGTTTTATTGGAAACAACCACACTCATTTGTTTATGTATTTTTGTGGCTGCTTTCACGCTACAACAGAATTGAGTAGTTGCTATAGAGATCGTATGGCCTGCAATGGCAAAAATATTTGCTATCTGGTATTTTGCAGAACAAGTTTGACAAACCCTGCTTTATTTTCTTCCTATAACGCTGACTTTGTTAATTTGTAAAATATGATAAATAATACGAAAAGTTATCTACAATGATGCCCAGAGATAGAAAATTTTAAGAAATCAGTGTTTCCCGCTTTTTGTGCAGTCTCTTGGAAAGAACCTAATCTTTGCAATCGGTAAGACATCAGTTTGAATCTGAGATCCTGCATTTATTACCTCTTTGATTTTATACAAGTCACTTAACTTGTGTGAATTCCTTTCTCCTCTACGAAAATGTGGGTAATTCCTCACAGAGTTGTAAGGATTAAATGATATATGTACAGGATTTCATATATACATATGACATCTTCATATATATTGTTCCATATATTTTATACATGTTAATATTTTCTACTTCTTTAATTTCATATTAATTTATTTCATCATTTAGAACCTTAGTAGTAAAAACGACATACAATTTTTCCCCAATAACTCTCACAATGTGTTGAGATTGTAAGGGACTTTAAATATTATGTATTCATATGTATGTTCAGAGTATGGTCACTGTTAATATTTCTATTATTTGGCCATAAGACAATAAATATGCATTTTAATCTGAAATTCAAAACATCATTTGTGATTTTGTTTAATCTACTACTTTAATATTCAGAGGTTTATGCAACGTAGAAAAGATTTTTTTCCTTATCAGGGATTAAAATCAGAATATTGTACACAATTTTCTTAAGGATATAGTTCTATAATATATTTCCAGTAAAGTTGCCAGAAAAGGTGTTCTGTTCCTAGACAATTTCAGAGGCACTTACAAGATCTCTCTGGTCTACATCTGGCAGAATTGACTTTAGGAAATCAAGCTAAAGATCTATTCTTGCATTATTACTTGTCATTTACCATTTTATCACATGTGTGAGATTTACTTTGAATATTCTGTGTGCTTGTTTAATATGAGAGTGGAGTTTTTATTTCAGTTTTTCCCAATTACTTAATCATGTTTTAGTTGTATGAATTTTTTACCTACTCATATTATTTTATAGGAAATATATTAAATACAGTTAAATATATTGTTATACATAAATAAATATATGCAATCATTTGCATATTGAGACAGTGTATACTTAGTCAATGGATTCTCCAACTTAAACTACAATTTAAAATCATCATAGGGGCTGGCCCCATGGTCAAGTGCTTAAGTTTGCATGTTCTGCTTTGGCGGCTTGGGGTTCACCAGTTTGGATACTGGGCACAGACCTACGTGCCACTCATCAAGCCATGCTGTGGAGGCATCTCACAGGGAAGAACTGCAATGACTTACGACTAGGATATACAACTATGTACTGGGGCTTTGAGGAGGAAAAAAAAAGAAGAAGATTGGCAACAGATGTTAGCTCAGCACCAATCTTCTTCACCAAAATAAAGCATACCTTTAAAAAAATCAAATCAAATCAAATCACCATAAACTACTAAAACCAAGAATATTACAAATGGTGGTTCTGTTTCTATTCAACTACTCCTAGCATCCATCCTAAAGTTAGTCAATTTACTTATTTGCTTTAGGCATTTACCTATGATTAGTCCATATCAGGAAAATAGTTAGGGTTTGAGTATACAATGGCTGATATTACTAATTAAATTTCTACTCATATTCTTTGCTTGTTATTCATCTTACAGTATTTATTAAGGGCCTTCCAGTGGTAATGAGAAACACTTAAAGCAGAGATTGGTCAAGGAAGATAGAATGAAACCCTAAAATAAGCAGTTTTATTGAGGTTACAGAGGAAAGGTTTGAGCTGAGAGAAAGTTAAAAGATAAAATGGTAGATTTCAGTTAAGTGATTAAGTGTGGGTGATAAGTGAAAGAGTTATGTATGATCTCTAGAAGTTTGACTTGAGGATGATCTAGTAGATAGTTTGTCAGCAAACTGTTCCTAAAATTTCAATTCGAAGTCTTTTTAATGGAGCCTTCCCTGAGTTTAAGGGAAGATTAAGTTCTTCTTTCATCAATGCCACCACTGAGTTTTATATCATTTCCCATTATGTGAATTTTCTTTTTACATTTTAATTTTCATTTGTGTAGCTATTCCACAATGAGACTAATCCTCTTGAGCGCAGTGTCCCTGAAAAATATCAAAGTGACAATAATCAGTGGGGATGGAGAGATTATTCCTTAAGGAGGAGAAGCAAATGTCATATAAAGCGTTTGTCACTGAGAAGGCTGCTGGGATTTCCAGCCCTGGGCTGTCAGTGCCTATCATGGTCGTAGACATGGTCCCCGAAGAATGGTGTGGAGGAAGGTCTCCGGAGACTTTAGGTCAAGTGTTGTCAGGCTGTGTGACTGTCTCAGTCATCCATGAGAAGATTGAAGTCACCCAGGATGCTGGAATTATTCAAGGGAGGAGAGGAAAGCTGGGACTGAGTGCCTGTAGCCTGCCTCAGTGATAGTGAAACAGTGATGTGGAAGTTAGCAGAGGTCTAAAAGGACAGGGCTAATGGGTGCTCTCTCCATATCATTGTCCCCACACATTACACCCCATAAACTCCCTTCTATCTTTCTACTGCCCCTTCTGGAAATGGTGTGATTGAGCCGGCTATGTCTGTCCAAGGATGTAAAGAGTGAGCTAAGAAGCAATTTTTGCGTAAAGGTAGAAAAGCAGGAATTCCACTACCATTCCAGAGGCATCTTCTTAATTAAGCAAATTTGGCACTATTGCTTCCATTTTTAAAACCTCTATTGGCTTTCATCGCCTAAAGATAAAGCTCATGCTCACAGCACTTCCCAGTCTGATTCGGTCCCTTGTCCAGCCGTATCTTTCTGTATGCATCCTCTCTTCCTCCTCCAAGCACAGTGTGCTCTGCTTAATGAAATCTTCTCCTCATCCTCACCCTTTCTTTCATATATCCTTGTCTATGCTGCTTTCTCTCCCTGGAAATTGCTCTCTTTCCTGACCAGCATGATAAACTTCTACTCGAATTCAAAAGTTAGTTCAAATGCTTATTCCTTGCTGAATCTTTCTGTGAATATCCTCACTCAGTGTTTTTATAGATCTTGGTTTGTACCTCGACTCACCATATTTTATTTACAATAATTTGTTCACACCTGCCTCTCATTTTACTGTGGGCTCTCTGAGGGAGAGTGTCATGTTTTATTCAGCTTTGTCTCAACATCAAGCATAGAACCTGGCTTACGGTTCACATCAATAAATACTGGCTGATTGTATGAAAGAGGAAATTGTACTGTTCTTTGTAAAATGATAAAGTTTTAATGTCAGCACTCTTCATAACCAAATAGGCATTTATAAAAGTAGAGTTGTTGGACTTGTATATTCTCTTGTTTTAAGCCCTTTTGACTTTTCTAACAGCTCTTTTCTCCTGTTGATTGTTGTTGGTTCTTTATTATTTTTTTTTATCATATGCTAGCAATAGCTTTGAAGGAAGAGTGTGGTGTATAAACTGACATACACGGTTACACGTACACCTGTTAATACTCATTTAGTACTTTCATTCCTGCTCTTTTCAGAATTTCTCTATGTCTAAAACTTAAACCATTTGGATTGCAAAACTCACATTCTCTAACAAACCGGTAGGGAGAGATACACAATCCCCCTTTTCTTCACTTCATAAAGAAATTTTTTCATTCATAAATGACTAGTGTGGCTTATTTTAAGTCATTTTTGTATGAATGTGTTATTATCATATTTTGTTATTTTCTGTTACCTTGCATCTAATGTAAACATCTGGTCAGATTGTTATGTATGCAATTATTAACATTCATTGAAATATAAAGGAGATTACTGCATATCAAAGGGGTGTGCTGAATAAGGAAGTCTAAATTTAAAAATACTTTCAGTTGGCTTGTCTTATAGCATAAAAACATACTTTTCATGAATAAAATATTCTGGGGAAGTGAAAATTTTAAAAGACCATATTTTTCTCATTTTGTTTTCATTCAAAATAATTGTCTTGTACTTTTAGTGGAAGCTATAATCTACAGTGACAAAAACACATTTTCCTGTTTATATTTTAAAGCCAGAAAAAATTTATTCAAGTAGGCATCTGAAATTTTATCATCAAAATTGAGGCAATAATGAAAAATGGTTAGAAACATGACTTCTAAATTCTAACTGTACGTCTTCACATACAAAATGTATGATCTTGAACAATTTTCTTAACTTCTGAAAGTGTCTCATTTGTTTATAAAAGTGGGCTTACTTATGCTATCTTCATTACCAAGTTGTTGCTTCATAGGGGTATGCTGAAGAACATAACCTAGTACAGGTCACACAGCATTGTAAATGAATAAAATGGGACTCTTGAAATACAATAGGGAGGGGTGAGGACTGTGGCTAATCTTATTTAAATAAGATAAAGTTCAAATTTTTATTTAAAAGTTAATTTATTACCATTATTATTATTATTGTTTTCATTGTTCTATCACTAGATCTATATTAAACCAGTACTATGTGGTAAGGCATTTTATTGTATCGGTTGTGTTGTGCCATATTGTATTTTGGCTAGTTCTGATTACCAGACAGTTAAGTTAAATAAGAGCATATTGGATTCAAAATTTAAAGCAAGTTAATATTACTAATATTTTCTCATAATGCAAAACATATACAAAGAAATAAAATGATTTCAAGACCATTTTAATACAAATATTCAAATAAGTAAAATAACAAATTTACGTATGATTATGTAATGTGGATAAGAAATTCTAAAATGTAAGCTATGTCAGGTTATGCCAAGGTAAAATAAATAAGAAAGCACATGAGTGTTTTTTGCTTTGCTACCTAAACAAATTATTAATATTTAGAGAAACCTTTCACTGGTTCAAAATAAATGCATATTTAATGGTTTACCACATGCATCTGTGAAGATGAAAATGTGAATAAGCGTTATGGGGTATCTCAGAGTCACTGAAAACACAACATCAATAATGTGTGCAATCACACATATCTCACAGAATGCCAAATGTTCTTAAACTAGAGCGAATGAGAGTCAGCGAAGAAACTGTTTAGAGCTGGTTGAGAGCTGCCTCCAGTACATGTTGATAGTATTTTTACCATGGTAAAAGAGGCATTTCCCCTTCAAAAACACTGTCAGGGGCTCATAAACACGGGCATTCCTTAGGGAGTCATCATTGCCTTAAAAGACCATTGAGCCTGAAGAAAACAGTGCAGATTTTAGGACTCTAATTTACAATACTGTCATTTTGTTCATGAAATAGTTTTTTTCTCTGGTTTTATGAAGAAATAGCCTTTGATATAAACTATGAAACCAGTAAATTGGATAGAAGGTGTCGTTCCTAATTTATAACCACCTATGGTTTCTAATCTTTTAAGGAGTAATGTGGAAACATGCTGTTCAAGCAATAAGTGGAAGAGATAAAAGTTGTGGAGTGATTTGGAGTAAGAGAAATCAGGATTTGCCAGAAAAATGTAAAATAACAGTGCTGGCAGTGTTTTAGTGAGTTAAAACATAATACAAAAGTGTAAGTCAAAGAAAAGGAATAGATTTCTTTCCATCTTTTCATTTAATCTAGATAACCTTAACCAATATATATTTTTTCTGAGATTAGGAAGACAATGACACTATGTCAACATGTGCAAAATCATTATATACTAGCTATAGAAAGATACCTCTGCCAGTATTTTAATACATGGTTACATAGAAAATGCTGGTGTTAAAGATATCACAGTGATAAGTGCAGAGAGTAATTATCCATCTTTATGTAAAGATTGTTTAAAAAAATAAATTGAGGGCCCAGCCCTGTGACCGAGTGGTTAAGTTCACACGCTCTGCTTCGGCGGCCCAGGGTTTCGCCAGTTCGGATCCTGGGCGCAGACATGGCACTGTTTGTCAAGCCATGCTGAGGCAGCATCCCACATGTCACAACTAAAAATATACAACTATGTATCAGGGGGCTTTGGGGACAAGCAGGAAAAGCATAAAATCTTAAAAATATATATGGATATATAAATTGAGTACTGAGTATATATTTTCAAGAACAGAGGTTCTATAAAAGTAACTTAGCATGTTTTCACAATTTCACATATTCCATGATACTATCCCTACGAAAACGTTCTGAAGAATTATAGTCATAATGATAAATTTCCCTGTGTAAAAAATTAGTTTTTTATATTTTAAATGATTAAAATCCCTCATTTTGAGAAGTAGTTAGAAGATATGAGATAAACACATTTTAGGTATTATTATAAGCCATTCATTAAATGACTGATATACTTAATAACAATTTGTTGAGCACAATATGTTCCATAATAAAGGCATATATCAAATCCTCTGAAGGCATAGTGGAAGGTTTGGCCTCTTTTTATAGAAAGATCGCAAAATGTTGTAAAACAGAAGAGACACTTAGGAAGTGAATTCTGATTAGTGGTTTGCCGACTGAGTAAGGTAAGGGGAAAGCATCCCACCTGAAGGAAGCAGGATGTGCCAAAGTAAGAAGGTGGGAAAGAGCACAGGATGGGAGAGAAACTCTAATCACTTCCTTGTTACTCTAGTGAAAGATAAGCAGGGATCAGATTATGAGAATATGTTACACGGTGCTAATAATTGAGATTTCTGGTTGGCAATAGGAACTAGAAATGAGTCAACATTTTTGAATATAGAGTGTATGCAGAAAAAGATTATGAAGGACACAAGAAAGTCAGGATCAGAAGGCTTCGTGGGCAAAATGATACTTCAATGATATCTATCCTGTTCCTTCCCAAATGTACTTTAAAATGAAGTATGAAATATATAAACAGGAACAAAAATGTCCTAATAACAGGAAGCTAAGGATGTGTGTTCCTTGTATACCACAAATTTCAGGGAACTTAATTAACTAAGCCAACTACTATTTATACAGTAGCTGTTATGTCCTAGATACTAAAATAAAACAAATGAAGTATGTAGATGCTGCGAACACCTACTGAGGACATCAATCTATTAAGCAGTGCAGATGAATAAATAAAGAGGATGTAAGCACGTGATCTGGGAAACAGACAGCACTGTGGGGGCAATGATGTGGACAACCTGCCTGGCATATCTGTCCAAAGTCTATGAGTCAGTTTCAGTATTACTGCTGTTAAACACAATAAAAATTAACACAATAAAATGTCTTTTTCGTGTTCATTTCACATTAAAACTTGGTAGGAGTGAGGAGAATGTGTAGATTCTTCTCCCACATACTCATATATATGTGATATGAATCTTGCATCCAGAAAATAAAGAATTCTTACAAATCAGTAAGAAAAATGCAAACAACCCAATTTTGTGAAAACGGGCAAAAACGTGAACAGATCTTTCACAAAAAGAAGATATTCAAATAAGCAATAAGCAAAAAGCAAAGGAAGGGTACGTAATGCCGTTATCTATCAGGCAAATACAGATAAAAACTATATAGGTATAATACTATACGGCCATTGAAAAGCTAAAAATGAGAGCACTGAATCTGTCAAGAGTTGATAAGGATGTGGAGAAATGGGAACCCTATTACACTGTGGGTGGGGATGTAGAGTACAGAACACCTTAAAGAACTATTTGGTAATACCTACTAAACCTGAACATGCCATAGCAACAGAAACAGATGGAGATAATTTTCATATTGTTACTAATTTAACGACTTACTCTAAGTACATAACCTCATTTATTCCTTTCAATAACCTTGATGCCCTGCTTTTTCAGTAGAGGATACAAAGATTTAGAGAAGTTAAATACAGTATAGCCATTAAGAGCATATATTTAAAGTTAAATTAATATATGCTCAAAATTGGACTCTGTCACATGATAGGTTATCTTTGGACAAGTTACTTTCCTGTCTCAGCCTCAGGTACATTATCAGTAAACTGAAAATAATAGGGATACATAGGGATATCTTGGAAATTAAATAATATAATACATGCAAAACACTTTGCAGTACCTTGAAAATAAGTAATACAGTAACGACTATCATAAAATTTTAAAATATCAAGGAATAAATTTAAGAAAAATTTTGGGCCATCTGGCTTTACTTCATAATGTAAATGAAGGCTTAACTAAATGAAGATGCACGCTGGTAATGATTATCATCAGGAATTAAATTGTCTTCAGCCTATCTTCTTAACCACTTGCTATATTTACTTCTATGCACAACATAAAACATTGATAAAAATGAATTGCCAGGGTTGGCCCCATGGCCTGGTGGTTAAGTTTGGCACCCTCTGCTTGCACCTCCAGGTTCGTTTCCTGGCTTGCACCCACCCCATTCGTTGGGAGCCATGTTGTGGCAGAAACCCACATAACACAGATGTTAGTTCAGGGCAAATGTTCCTCAAACAAAAAGAGGCAGATTGGCAACAGATATTAGTTCAGAGTGAATCTTCCTCAGCAAAAAAAAAAGGAAAAAAAATAAAAAGAATTGTCTGTTATAAACTTCAATATATCGCCCCAAAATGTAGAGATGAGAGATCTCTTTTCACTCATAGCCTACAAGGTATAACAGGGATTAAGGAGTATAATTTGATTTTCATTAATTTTACTGAATCTCATCATCAGAGGTTGCCGTGGGTGGCAAGGGATCAGCTGTGATAGTAGGTCTTGGTCCCCCATGGTAATATATTTAAATTTTAGTACTTTTTTTTCATGGTACATTTCTAACATATACAAAATAAGAAAGAATAGCATAAGGATCCCCCATGGATCCATCAAACAACTTCACCAATTATCAAATCATGGCCAATAGTATATCATGTCTACAACACTTCTCACATCATGAATTATGTTTAAGTTAAAAACATCCCAGACAGCATTTACTTTCATCTATAAATATTTCTGGATATACATGTATAACAGTACTTTCTTTTTAAGTAAACATGACCAAAATACTATTTCACACTAAAATAATTAACAATAATTTCTTAATATCTTCAAATATCTAATCGGTGGTTGGGTTCTTCTTCCCCTTCCTCTTGCTTTCTCTCAGCGTGTAATTTGAACTAATAGTTCTTTCTCCTCAACTGATATCTATCGGGCAGGGTATCTCAAACGTTTTGCATTCTCTCTCCTCAGGGAGAATTTTCAGGCATTTTTTCTCTAGCTGTGTCCCCCTCCATGAAATTTTGTTACCATTGATACACTGTATAACTGTTTATGTACTGTGCTCCTTTGGAGGGCCAAACAACATTGTTATATGTGAAATATTTTTGTCCACTAAGAACAAATATTTTCCTTTTGGGAACGATATCCTGGGTATTGAAATGTATTTTACATATTCTAACTCCTGGCATATTCTTGATGAATATACTGCATCTACACTGGGAAATCATATGGCCATTGTAGACCATACTTTCTGTTTTGTAGCCATCATTTATTTTTAGTTCCCCTGAAAAATATGTATTTAATGCTCTCCCCAGTCCTTATGTTACTGTCTCTCCAATTATTTTTGTTCTAATATCTCATTTGTAGGTTGACCACTCAAGAGTCGTTCACAGGAATAACATTCCTTGAGTTCTTGCATATTCATAATAGTTGCTTTTGCATTTCAAGATCATTTTACTTCATATTTTTTTCCTTGAGTTTCTTAAGTATGATACTTCTTTGTCTTCTGGCATAAAGCACTGCTGTCGAATAGCTAAGGCAATTTGATTTTCTTTTTAAATGGCTTTATTATTGCACTTAAATAACCAATAGATATTTTTTCTTTGAAATTTAATAATTTTACTAGAATACATTCTTATGTTGGCCATTCTAGTTTATTATTAGTTTAATATTTATTAGTTTATTATTTATTGGTTTATCTGGTTTATTTTCCGAGGAATCAATGTGTCTTTCCAATATGTACTTTCTTATTTCTTTTACAGAAAAGTTTTCTTGAAGCATAATGTTTAGAATGCGTACTGCTGAATCACTTTGGTTCTCTTTTTTGGGAAGTCCTCTAGTACGTATGCTGGATTTTTGTCTGTCTTCACATCTATTCTTTCTCTCAAATTTTTCAAAATTTCTCTCTTCATTGCCTTTTGATTAGAAAAGTTGTCCTGTCCACTTCCTTTTTCTCTTAAGGCAATATCTACTATATTTATTCATTTGTGTTCCTTCCATTTTATTCTTCATTTGAGATATTTTCCTTTTTTATTTCTCATTCTTTACTGAATTTTCATCTCTTTTTTCAAAATTTAATTTTCTTCAATTATATTTTTTCTCAGGTGTTCCAAAACAGATTTATGCTGTTTTTCATATCTTTTTATTTTAAAATTATCTTAGCTCACTTTGAAATATTAGGTGATGGTTTTCTCCTCTTCTGCATATTTTTGGTGTGATTTTATTGCCCGTAGGGATGATAGTATATTTCTTATTCTCTTCCTCTTATAAGACTCTGTATACACTTTGACAGAAACCCTTTTCTGTTGCTCATGTTTGTATGATCTGGATTTTCTATACTTTTGCAAAGGACAATTGGTTAGGAAGCTTTTCTAGGTTTATGGGCCAGACTTCCTTCTCTGTTACCTTTATGATCAGTTAAATATATTTCCTTTTACTTTAAAAATCTGCATCCTCTGGGCACCTCCTCTCCTCTTTCTTTTCCCTCTATTGTATCTATCCTGCTTACTTTGGATTCAACACTCAGCAGATTCTTCTAGGAATAAAGTTTTGTTTGGAAAGATTTGCTAACAAAGCAAAGAATACATATTGCCCAGGCTACTCCAGTATCATTTTTTCCCTTTCCCTTCCCCTTTCAAGTCATGAGTATATTCTCACATTGGATTGTCAAGGTGTGGGGAGAACATTTGTTGATGAATTATTTTCTAGTTCTCTGTGCTCTGAGAAGCCCTGTTGCCTTCCTTTAATTCGTCCCATGTGACAAGGGTTCTATAGCTGTTGAGGATTTGTCCCTACTCAACAGTATTATGGAATCCATGGGGATTTCTGCTGCACAGTGGGGACGAGGAGAACTAAGGCTAGAATTTTAGGGATTCACAGGAGTGGAGCTTAGTACTCCATATTCAACAGTAGTACCAATAAAAATGACAACAACTTTATAAAGATAGAAACAGATCTGGTAATGACAATTTAGATAATCTTACGAGGATATAAAAAATATAATTAAATGAAAATACCAATTTGGGTGCTAGCATAGGATAAGGGAAAATGAATTGTGTGATGCAAAAGGGAAGCAAAGATTATCCAATATAGATATACAACTTGTTACCACAGTGGCAACTATAAATGCTGTTTTAGGTTAATTAATACTTATTTTCCTCCCTTTTTCATGCTACCTTCTATGAAGAGCCATGATGGTGGTTAATAAGACAGTATAGTTTCCAAATGGCACATAAAAGAATTGACATCATGCCACAGGAAAATGGTGACTGGCTGGAATTTGTGTTTCTCCTGTGTTTAGGGTGTGTTTCTTCTTGTAACCAAAGGACAGGATTAGATGCTAAACAGCAGAGTGGTCCACTCTGCTGGTTAGTCTCATTTACTCTCCACCTACATTCCACATTCCATTCTCTATATTTTTCAACTTGCTCTTTCTATCAGAGAGTTTGACCTCTACAGTCTACATTGCAAGAGAACACTGGTAGCCAGTTCAGCATTGCTTCCCATTTCTGTAATTACATCCCATCTGCCTCTGTTAGTTAGATGCTCCCCTGCATTCTCTACCGATGCTATCAGTCCTATACATAGTAGGAAGCCCAGTTCAAGTGTAGCGTCTCTCACTGTTAACTCCATACAACAGAATATGGCCCCACTGAGCTTCACGAAATGTTCTCTTGGTTCTTGAAGGTCATTGATAGTCAAATCCTGTAATTCTCTTTTGTGTATATTTTTTCCTCACAGAGCAGGATCTGTACTTCTCTCCGACTCTTCTGAGACTCTGGTTATCAGCCTGGAGACAATGGGAAGAGTGGGCATCTGAGTATTTTCTTCTGAGATGTCTACCTCAATTAGGTTAAAATATGTGTATCTGCAGTAAAATAAGTGTACACATTGAGATTATGCTTTATCTGATTAGACTCCAAGACCCCAAGTGTTAAATTTTTATTAATGCACAACTTATCAAAACCACTTATAAGCACATTACAGATTTTGATGAATAATTATTAAATATAATAAGTGAGATCTATTAGAAATGCCTATTTAAATGAGAGGGATGAGGCTTCTTTCCCCATTATTTAGTGTACCCATATGAACTATGACATATTAGAAGAGATACAATTTTACCAAATTATTAGAATATAATTTTATTTTTAATTCTTGGTGAAATAAAACTTGATGATGCTTATTTGTAAAAAGAAGTACATAGGAAGAGAAAATGTTTTATTTTTTCAATGTCACTAAATTCTTGGAACTTCTTTCAATTTTAACGCTGAAGATCACAAGGTGAGCAACACTTAAAAATTTTTTTAATCATTTATAACCATTAGGTCACCCTTCAATGTTTTTGAATCAAAAAATTAGAAACAACCTGATTTTCAAAAGAATTTATTACTCAGTTATTAGTATCATTCACTTTCTTAATGTGGATACCAATAATCCATAGTGCCCTTCTTTTTGGTTTTTGAGAAGTATTACAGCATGTCAACTGGGAGATAAATTTTAAGGGTGAGGCTGGAAAAGAGAATCAATATGAGTCTTTAACAGAAGGCTTAATTTCATGCAGATGACTTTTAGGAAAGAATATATTTGGAATTCAGGTTGTGGACATTGTTTCCTTTTTACATAGGAAGTATGTTATGCTCTTGGTTTTCACACACCTAGCCTGAAGAACATTGATCTATTCCTCCCTTGAATTTTCCTAAAGTTTGTGTATTGAGAAAAATAACTAGGTCTATTTTTCTCTTGAGATGCTCACATACACACACACACACACACACATACATGATATTTTTTTTCTATATTTGTTAATCATTTTCTTTCAAACTTGATTGTAAATCATTAAAAACAATATCAGGCCATGCTTCGAATGTCATTTGTGGTCATTGGACTTATTATAACCTAATGCATGCCAACTGAAGATGGACTATTAAAAGGTGATTTGGAGAGCCAGAATATCTGGATTTGCATCTGGTCCTATTACTTTCCTTCTGTCATATCTGCGATTGCTGAATAACTTCTTAGATCCTTCATCTATTCATTTCTAGAATAGGCATTATAATAGCCTTTATCTCAGGTTGTATTTGTGAAGATTAAATAATTTAATACATTAAAAGTACTTACAGTGCTATCAGCCATATGGTCGGTGCTCAATAAATGTTAACTGTTATGATTCTTCTTAATATATATATCATACGTACGTATCATCCCAAGAATATTATTTAAGTTTAATGGCAACAAAATTTTTCATTAGACTTGGAACAAGTTTTTATATCTTTTATCATTTTCAGTCCTTCTTATTTCTAACCCAAATTAAAACTAACATCTCTCGAATCTCCAAGTTTTCTTGGCTCTATGCTTTATATTCAGCTCTCCCAGTAAAAGATGGACTGTTTGGATTGTAATTCCATCTTCAAATTACTCTAATTTCTCTACACAATTTTCTGATACTTAATAATGGTGAGTATGACCTCTTTGCAATCTCTGTACTCCATATAATATCCAAATTAAGAAATAGGTCCGTGAATTTCGTTATAAATCCCAATAGATTTCTGTTTTGAGATAATTTAGAAAGGATTTTTTGTAAATGTAGAATAAATTGTTACTGAACTTTTGATCATAGTATCAGGTTGCGCTCAGGATCAGCAAGTATCCCAGATCGTATCTGCCATGAAATTTGCAAAAGACTGAAATCAAACTATTCAAAATTAAATAAGTAAATTAAGTATGCATTGTATTTGATGTTTTATAGAAATATACATTCAATTAAATCACTTAATAACAATGATATTTAAAGTAAAACTTATATAGGACTCATGTAAATGTGGAAAACTTCATGAGAGAAAAAGGATTAAAGCTAAAAGAAGTCACTTTAAGGAATCATAGCAAAAATAAATCTCCACACTCATCAAGTAGATTGCTAAAATAACATGTGATCCACTTCTCATTTCTACCAACTCATTGACATGTCATTCACTCCATCATCTTGGAAAACTTAACAAAATTTAACTTTCTATCTTCTGCCTCTTCAAAATACAGAAAAGAATTAAGGCAACCATTTATTGTAAAATACATTGCCGAGTATTTAAATGATTCATAGCATACCTCTTTTTGAAAAGCAAATACAGCAAACTAAGCCTAGCAGTTGCCAGTACATAAATCATCATGATAGCAATAACAAGGCGGTATGATAATGTTGACTATCTTACGCAGAAAGTACGCTGTAGCTCAGCGTAGTGTGCAGAGTTTGAATGGATTAATCACATCATTTTCATTCTACCTTAAATGATGCATTCTATTTAAAAATGTTATTATTGCCTAGCCCATTTCCCTTCATAAAATTCTGCTATTCTCATCATGCTACCATAAAATCTTGATTAAATGAAATTCCAGAAGCATGATTCTTTGAGTAAAGGAGGTTTAGGGGAAAGAATCCTTGTTAAAAATCTTTTTAAAAATATAACTATGCGCCACACCTTCTTTAAAAACATATAGTGTGGATGGCATATTTCTTAGTTCTTTGGTGACTATGTGATTTTGCCCCTAAAGTCAGGATTAGGAAATCTAATTCTCATTGAACAGCAGAGTATTTGGTCGAAGTAAAGGAGACTGTACCCAAATCCTCTAGAACCCAAGGAATTTATTTCATTTGTTTTTTTCTCCGAAAAGGATAACCTAGACGAAAAGAGGAAGTTCTCCGAAGATTTTGATAAGCTCAGATTTCTTATTGAAAGCCTACTATATAGGCATACACAGATTTTAAAGGCTCGCACAACTGTTTGATGCTTCACTTACAACCTCAAAATGTACTTGACAGTTTATTGGTTTGCTTATTTTCATTTCATATTTGTCATCATCATTCCTTTATGAATTATCTTCATGGGCCTCCATTGCCTATATAGGTACTTCAGAATATTATAAGAAATAGTTTATGTCTTCTCATAAAAACATATCTAAAGAGGATGTGCTGCATTCTTCAGCATCCCTTCATTTCTTTTGGTAAGAGCAGTCATATGTTTGTCTTCTTCTTCCTGGTTAATGGCACACATCCAAGAAAGGACCTCAAAATTATGAAATCATCCACATCTATGCCTTTTTCCTCACTCTCATGAAAATTATCACCTAAACATCTCTGTTGCCTCTTTCCTGAGAAAACTTCTACCAGTCCTATTTCTTTCTGATCAGTTCTCCAAAGTGCTGCTAGAGTGATTATTCCAAAATGAAAATCTGTTTGTGTCATTCCCCCACTTAAAATCATTCTGTAACCTTTCTATTCACTTGTCCTTCCAGACACATGCAAAACTTAACTAATTAGTTTTATGAGAGGCAGTGTAGTGTTATGCAGTGTTTTTCAAGCTGAGCTTTATGATCTAATATTAGTGGGTCATGAAATCAATTTAGTGGGTCATGTGACCCACAATTTTAATAAAATGAAATTTAATAGACTATAATGGGGTAGAAGAAAAGATAACACGGCGCAGACAATTACTAAACTCATGGCAAATGCAGGGTCTTGGAGACCAATGCTGAACCACAAGGAGCCATATATGGACAAGATGGAGAGTGTTCTGTATTATCTGGAGATCATGGACTTTTAGCTGGAGGCAATGTTCGGATGGGGCTTTTTCTGCCTCAGGGAAGCAGTGAATGTTCTGTGTGTGCGGAAAAAAGTGAAATCCATATTTGGTGATGTTTCAGTTTTCTGTGGCCGCATAGCAGACTATTTCTAAATTTTATGGCTTAAAAAGCAACAATGTATTACTTATCATTCTATCGGTTCAAAGGACAGTTCTATTCTACATGACGTTAACTGGACTGCACCAATTCAGTTGCATTCAGGTGGCTTTTCATATGTCTGGGTCCTTGGTGTTGGCTGTAGGCTGGGGTTCCATGTGTTTTCTTCTTTCTCATGATGTCTCATTTTCCTTGGGTTCCCTATGTGGTCTTTCCCTCTAGAAGAATAAACTCCTTACTTCCTCTTAAAGACTGTATAGCAAGAAATCAATTCCCCTGCATTCTATTAGTCAAAGCAAACCCTAAGGCTAGTTTAGACACAAAGATGGGAAAATACACTACACTTCTTAAGTGGAGGAGTGGCAAAGAACTTATGGTTCTCTTTAATCCACACAGGTTATCAACAGAGCCCACTCTGTCTAAGACAATATATGAGTGCCCCAAATCCATTTCATTTTCACCCTGGGCACACAAAACAGCCATTTAGGTGGGATGGCAATTACTTCTGGGTTGGTGGAATGTAAGTGGAAATAATTGTTCCCTGCAAACTAAAGCTTAAAAATATATGTATGCCCTTATACTGTAGTCTATCTTTGGCCCTGGATTGATTAGAAGGATCCAATGATGGATGGAGGTCCTATAAGATGTTCAGCTATTAGAGCCCTAAATGACTACTTGGAGCAGAATAATGAAAGTAAAAAATAAACCTTTCTTGTGTTACGGAATCTAGTTGTTACAGCATCTAGTATCACATACAGTGACTTACACATAAGAAGAAATATTCTTTAGTGAAACTTTCATTTTAAAAGTATGTATGTGCGGGTGGGTGCAGTGGTCCTGGTGAATGATATAAAATCTATTTCTTTCTGAGGATCTTGGTAAAAAAGTAGAAGCCTTTAGAGTAGTAGTGAAGAGCCAGAATTTGGAGCTATACAACCTGGGTTCTATTATTAACACTCTTACTAGTGGTGTGACCTTGGGCAAGTTACTTAACTCTCTATACCTCACTTATCTCATCTATTAGTGGAAATAGAATAGGACCTATTTCTTAAGGTTGTTGCAGGAATCAAATTACTTAGTGCATGTATATCACTTGAAGTTCTAGAAAAAAAATAAAAACTAACCCAAGTAGAACAATGGAGGAATTTAAGATGGTGCACTGATTACAAAAGTGTTATAAGAGTTGAAGGGATAAACAAGATGGTAAAATAACCCAGAGGTCAATATAGGGTAGACAGTATCTCCCCTAAAGCTAAAGGACAGAGGGTAGGTGTGGTCCTTCAGGAGCTGGGACTACCTATCTGGAGTTGGAAACACAGAGGGAGGAGATTCCAGGCAGGAATTTGATATGAGTATGCTAAACCTGCCCTAGAGAGAGATATTGCCAGATTAGAAAAGGAAAGGAGGGGAGAGGCACTGACTTGGCTCCTTTTCTGGCTCTTCCATCTCCCTTGAAGTCTCCCTCACCTGAATCTAACTAGAAACCAGTTGACAAGAGAGCCTGGGAAATGTAATTGTCAGGGGGCAGCCCACTGCAATACAGAGAGAGCAAGAAACGACAGGAAAGGATCTGAGAACAAACAAAATGGTCAACATGACATGTAAGTGGGTAAGAATATAAGCAACACTGAATGAATATTGGCTATTATATTTCCACTGCCCTTTATTCCAACCAGTAACTTTGAATCTTTTTAAACAGCTTAAAAAAGCCATCCACCTCTTATGAACTAACATAGAAGTCTTCACACAGCACTGAAGGAGTCTATCTCTCCCATTACACAGTAATTTCCTCATTAGTAGATACTGTGTTTTATTCGCTGGTGTATCTCCAGGCACATTACTCAGCGAACAGCGTCCTTCAATGAATATTTTGTTATTAAACCAATGAATGGTTTATTTTCTGAAACATTTTCTGTCTCTGACCATATTCAGGCAATTAGCAGGTCACTTCAGGTTAGATTAACTACTTTTGTCTGATTCTTTCCTCTATTTCACCTGCTATCATGCTTGCTGTTATTAAAAGAAAATATATAAATGTGATGACCTACTTTTAATATGGCGAGTTTTACAAAGAAAATATAAACATGAGAAGCCCTTTACTTGTCATATCAGGATATGTACTCTGATATGACTCTATTATCTGATTTCAATCTGGTTTTCCAACTTCATGTTTACCCTCTGTTCAAGTACACAGTCTGTTCAAGTACACTCAATGCAACACACTCTTTAATGCATCTGCTGTCTCCTCTCATGGAATATCCTCTCAATCTTCCACTGTAAGCTGACTAGTGGTGACTACCCCTTTCTTGAGATCCAAATCAACCTCTTTGCTGAAGTCCTTTTCAATTCTCTCAGGAGAAATTGCCTTATTTTTCAATTGTAATTACTTCTATGAGAGCTCTGTATTGCTTATACATCTTTCATTATCAGTGGTTCTCAATCTTACCTTCACATTAGAATCATTTGGAGATTTTAAAAAGCTTGAAGCTGAGACCATATCCATGCCAATTATATCAGAATCTTGGGCATTAGCAGTGGAACCCAGGCATCAGTAGTTTCTAAAACTTTCCAGAAAATGTCAATATCAAGTTTGAAGAGCATGTTACATGTTACTGTACTGTGAATTCTTTTAGGGAAGTGAAGAGACCATTTAAAAACATGCTATTTGTTTGGGCCTAAATACTTATAACAGTTTCTAAAACATAATCAACCCACAAAAATATTGCCTAAATAAAATAGAGAATTCATATATCTACTCAAGTGTGAAATTTCTGGCCTACTTTTAGAATTGAATTACAAAAGGAGGGGCATGCTAACATCACTAACTTAAATGAACCTTTTTCAGTCCTCTTTTAGATGTAGATAAATGTGAATACATTGGGAAATAATGGTAACCAAACAGTCTGGCTGCCAACTGATTATATTCACTGATTAAATTTAAAAAAATTCTCAATCATTCTCCTGGGAATATAAATCTAGAAGAGCTGCTACACTTTCATTGAGGCTGTAGGCCGACTGTATATACTGATATATTAAGAAGTTCATTCAAATGATTTACAAATCATTTGCTGTCCAGAAATCACTGGTTTAACATGATCTATTATGACATGTGATATCCACACATTTTGGATTTGTTATGATTTAAATCAAACTTGGTTGAGTTTGAGGTCTCCAGAAAACTGACAACAAAGCAATCCTCACAGACATTTGGTGATGTTTTTCCTAGTCAACTGACTATTTCAATAAACATTATTTTAGAGAAATGTTTTGATTAAGCCAAATGTATGAGTTTGCTGGGGTTTTTTTTAAACATGAAATTTTACCTAAAATTTTATCTATTGGGTTCTTAACCATCTAGGATAACGGTTATTCAATAAAAAATTGTGGAAAACAGAGAGAAAAATAAATATTTAATAGATTGTTTTCCATGATTGCTTGAAATATGTACTCAGAGAAGGAAAAGAAAGAATATTGGCAAAAACAACCCCTATCCAAGGAATTTAACAGTTAAGTAAAAAAGATCATCGAGAAAAGCATATTTCGAAATAAGGCTTTAAGTTAGAGAGAAAGAAATGATGATGACCAACCTTGAGTTCATGCTTAAAGCCAATAATATTTTCCCTATTGATTAGAAATAGAAAAAAAGAAGAAAAAATGTATGTTATAGCTATGCCCAGAGAGACCCTATTAATATTATAGAGACTGTCTCCCATCTTTCCTTCCTATGAGCTAAAACAGAAGAGATATCAAAGGGCATATATAGAGTAAATCCAAACGATGGGTTGTTTAAAAAAAGGAGGGAGATGATAAAGGCCAAAGAAATGCTATCATTTAAAGGAAAGGACTTTATTTTTCATCTGTATAAAAATGTAAATATGTATATTTGACTGACAACTAATGTTACGGTAATTGAAAATGCAGCGAATTTCCTCAGAAGGTCATGTGGAGAAATGAGAAGTTGAGTTAAAATTGAAGATACATCAAACGTCATTATTTCTATATTAAACCTGTAGAAAATAAATGGAAAAAACCTTCATGTAAAGCATCTGGCTAAGCAGAGCATACATACAGGCCTATCAGCCAGTTCAGTAATTAAGATGTTTCCCGCTGCCATTTCCTTTACTGAAATCAGAAAATAAGTCTTGATTGGGGGCTATATAGCTGCCTCTGGCTCTTACTTCCAGTTTCTGGATCATTCGCTTTGCTTAGTGTCCCTGCCATGATATTTTATTCTCTGTTTTCAATGAGAAATATCATTGCTCTTGTCCTTTTTTCCGGGTATCATGTGGAAAGTGAGTATCTGATTATCTTTTTCTCTCTAACGTGTCTTACATGTCAATGGTATGATGGACTGAAGATCTCACTGTTCTTCTTGTAAAAAGACTTTCCTATAATTATATTTTATCTGCTGAAGACAGTTTCCATTCCCACAAGCTTTATCTTCGTATCAGCTTCAGTCTTCACAAATAAGCTCTATGATTCAGTGATTGCTACCCCAGTTTATTCTATATTATATGCAAAGTGCTTTTCATAGAAGACTTCTGCTAGTGAGCTCAGGCCTATCAGTTACAGTGATTCATGGCTCTCTATAAAAGGAAAGTATAAATATCTTGAAGTTCTTTCAGAGGAAAAATACTACCCACTTGAAAGATATTTGGATCTGGTCCTTATGCTGCACTCTTTCTTGGCTCCGAATGAATTCTCATATTCTTTAAGAATGTCCTTCCAGAGATTTGAAGGAAAGATCCCATTAATCCTTCCTGCTGGCACCTCATCTCCAGCATTTAACAAATTTGGGACAAGCTCCAGATCCCTAGTCCCTTCATTCTCTATGTGGATTACCTCCCAGAAACACCTCAATTTCATGTTTTCCAATGGTACACAGGAAAGGTAAAGTCTGATAATAATAGAAAATGGCATAGAAAGGCAAGATTTTTTTTCACATTAACCTTGATTTGATTGCAATTTGACAACATATCATACATATGAATATGTATGTATATTTACATACAGCGATAGGTTGTCAATTATGTATTAAACATTTATATTTCAAAATTGTGTTGTGTCATTGAAGGTACAAAAAAGTATAATGTAGATCCACTGCCTGACCACAAGCAGCTTACATTCCAGTAGGAATTCTAATAAATCTGGAAAATAATTAATGTCTGTACATTCTACCTATTAACTGCGTTATGGAATAATATGTACAGAAAGTTCAAGACACAAATTGATCAAGTTGACATGTTGATTAACACGTTTCCAAAGAGGGATTATATCATGGAAGAATTTAATAATTTACTAAATATAGACAAAGAGTATAATATCCAAAATAAAGCATAAAGATGATTAAATGAAACATCTAAATCTCTAGAGTAAAATGTTAATTTATATTAATAATGATAATGTTGAACTGAAACACTGAATTTTTATTTGTGCTTCTCTTCTAATTTATTTTGTGACTTCTCATTCAAATCTATTGTACATAAAAATGAATCCTGTGTATGGGATATGTGCTATTTCCCAATTAGCCAGAATATTTGAGTAGCTAAATTAGCCTATTCTCTAGTAGGAATAACGATTTTAATTCATTGAGTACATGCTGTTCCAGGCACCAGGTTTATAAAATCTCATGTAATTCTTACCTGACTGGTGAAAAAGCTGAGGGTAGCAAGTTTAACCAACTTCTTCGAGGTCACATGGATCATAAGAGTGAGTTGACGTCGTAGTTTATACAGGTGCATTGTCTGCTCCAAAGTTACAGACAGGAGACTTCCACACCTTTGAAATAAAGATAGTCTTCTTCTTCATTTTCTTCTTCTTAATCTCAGTGAATTGTCTGAATTTACATAGACTTTTGCTTAGTTACTCTAAATCTTCTTTAAAAGGTAATCCGACTTTTTCACACAATTGTCCATGCCAATATTTCTAACTGCTTTGAGCTAACACTTGCTTTTCTTACTGAATGCTGTGTTTGTAAGTATGTAGCCCAGTTCTATTAATGTCAGAATTTTCTGCCAAAATAGCACGTCTCCATCATCTCTGCCCCTTGCATCTATATATTTTTCTTTTCTCCTAAAGTAGTTATTCCTGCTCTTTTGTATCACAATTCAAAACCTGTGCCAAATGTGACCTAAGAGTAGCAGGATAATTTCAAACGGTTTTTAACTATAAACATGCAGGAACAGAAAGGTCAATCAATTTTTAAATATAAATAACTTTGTTATATATTGTCTTCTTTTTTTTTGCAGTATAATCTGGGTATATATTTCAAGGAAACTTTGAAATCATATGTCTCAATGTTATAACAAATCCTGGCATCAGTATAGAAAGTTGTTCCAAATAACTAAAATATAAATTTATCTTCTTATTTTGTTTTTCCAAAGATCAACACCAAGCATCTCTTAATTTTAATATACAAATTTTCTACTTTTTTTATAGGTTTTGCAGATAGACATTTTACAATTTATTTTTTAAAGGCATCTTTCCAAAAATTAATGCATTTTGGCACAAACAGTCAAAATCAGAAATAGCACACCTAACTGCGAAAGTCATTCCATGAATCCATCAGTAGGACACACTCTGCAGCAGCATTAATGTACTCTCAGGAATAGTTAACATTTGTAGATGCCCAGACGAGGAATCACAAATGTCACTGTTTCCTAGTATTGGCCTTGCCTTATTGCGCACTCTTATATAATGTTGAGAAAGCTGCAGTGGCTACTTTGGGTTTCATAAAATTAAATTTTCAAAAGTTGCTTTTACATAAACAAACAAAAACTTGCAAATGGTAAAATACTATTCATTTTACATTTTACACTTGTTTTTTAAAATATTAAACAGGGTTTAAAATACAAACAAAATGTTGCTCTTAGCTCTTTCTGTATATTTTCCAAATATTCCCTAATTATCATGATGAATTGTACAATACAGCATTCCACTGACTCCTCTCTATCTCCCTCTCTATTTAAATTTTTCTGCAAAAAATTAAATTATCTTTCCCTTAAATTGTCAAAACACTTTGCAATTAAAAACAGACCTTTCTGCATGTAAGATACAAAATGGCCTACTATGAACATAATGAACTTTAAATTCTAGATGTGAATATTGAGGAATGATTCTTCCTGGAGGAATACGCTCAGAAGCAGTGGAAATGTCTCACGGCAGTGATGACAATTGAGAAGGGCAAATGACAATGGCAGGAAATTATCAAGAAAATCTGCCATACATGTAAGAAGAATCATTGTACAACAGGGTGTGCTGGAGAACCATTCACTAAGTGAACACAAATATTTTGAGCAAAACAGTTTGATAAATGCATTATCGATTAGACAATAATTTCAAATGAAGAACTTAAAAAATTCTGATTATGAAAATTTGTAAAGGTCATTTAATTTCCTTGATTAGGGGACATTTTTTCTCTGCTCATGGAACTTTTCAATCAAGTATAAATAACTGTTACTTTCAAAGCTAAAAACAGATACAGAAGTTATTTTATTTATTTATTTATTTTTTTAGGAGGACGATTGGCCCTGAGCTAACATCTGTTGCCAGTCTTCTTCTTTTGGCTTGAGAAAGATTGTTGCTGAGCTAACTTGTGTGCCAATCTTCCTCTACTTTGTGTGGGATGCCACCACAGCGTGGCCTGATGAATGGTGCTAGGTCTGCACCTGGGATCCAAACCTGTGAACCCTGGGCTGCCTGAAGTGGAACGTGAGAACTTAACCACTCTGCCACTGGGCCAGCCTCCACAAAAGTTATTCTATAATCATTTTCCTCATTTAGATTTCTCCTTGTGTTAGGCATTTGTTGCAATTTAAATCAGAGTTAAACTCAATTTAAATAAAAACATGTGGCTTTATTTGTAATCATATTGCAAAGCTCCCATGTTATCAAGAGGGGAGGACTTTTAGAGGAGGTTGCTTGTTTGCTTAAACCTGTCTGCCAAATCCAACCATGGGTGTGAAAGGAAAGGGCTTCTTTATTATGAGTGCCTATTTTTCTTGCTATTGTCTTACCCTTTCTGAAATTCAGAAACTGTGAGCACTCAGTAGCTAGGACTTGTCTAACAATATAATGAACATATATTGAACAAATACATGCATTATGTTCGAACGGTACACACATAAATTATCTCAATTATTCTCTAAACAAGTCCATTACCTAACAGATGCGTAGTTAAGTCACATGAAAGGTAAGTGACTTGTCCATGATCACACAGCTCGCTCAGCTATGAACCAGACTTTCAACCCAACTTATTTCACTCAAGGACTTTTGGGTTCATCTCTGAATAAGCCTGCCCTGATGGTCAATGTCTTCTCAATTCTCTTCCCATGATGCATCCCTCTTGATGTTTCTAATCTTGGCTGGATATTAACTTGAGTTTCTATATTTAACATCAGCCTTGGGTGCTGAAAACAGAGGTAGTGATTTTAATAACGAATTCAGAAAAGATTATGAACAATCAGGCTTTTTCACATACAGACACTTACAAGAGCATCTTTCCTTCTCTGTTTAAAACTTATTGATGAAAATAGGTCTCCTTCCAAAACAATTACCTTATGTGGCAATCTTCAGCAAGTTAGTATATAAATAAGTGGTTACCCTATTTCTTTATGTAATCAAACCCCCTGACTCACCAGGTACTCCTCTGTGTCCACATCTTAATTCTCTTTCTCCCCTGCTATCTGCTTATAGTTGCCGTGCTAGCAAGCAGTTGTTAATATCGTTGCCGGAGGGCCTTGTGGGAGAACCGCAGTGTTGGCATTTTTTTTTCAGGCGCTCAGAGAGAAAGCTATGGCAGTAATTTCTATAATTTCAACATGAAGTTATGCCATCTCATGATCTACTCAGAGTTCTGTGGCCATATAATCCTACCCTTTAATTCATCTTATACAATCACAAGCTTTCCTTTAAAGGAGGGGGATTTTCTTTTTCCAAATAGGTGTAACGATAGATGTATAGTATGAGAAATAAGTAAAGGAGGCCTTTGAAGAGAGAGATGTCAGGAGGAAGAATTACACATTTGTCTGGGGTGAGAGGAACGGGCAGAAGACTTACAGGTGGTGTTGTTAAGACGACGCAAAGTGTGCTGTGGTCTGTAACAGAAAGTTCAGAGTTAATCCTACGCGTATAATAAGAACTAGTATTTTAGCCGTGGTAATTTGAAATGGACAAAACACCCAAAGAGTGAAAAAAGAGGAGAGACTACTGTGATTAAAATGGGAGGTGAACAAGGAAGTTTATATATTTGGATGAAATTTAAAACTGTGCTGATTAGTTTACTCCTGGATTCCCTAAGCGCCCAGCAATCAGTAAGCGAGGGGGAAAAGGGTTAAGGTTCCTTCAATCCAGGCTCAGGAAACTGCACCCTCAGACCAAATCGGGCCCACAACCTGCATTCGCACTCCTCAGGAGCTAGGAATTAATTTTATATTTTGAAATGTTTCAAAGAAAAATCAAAAAGAGAATAATATTTTTGACCCATTAAAAGTGTAGGAACTTCAAATTTCAGTATTCACAAATAAAATTTTCAATTTTGGCAATATAAAATATATGAAAAATTGTTTTCTCTCTTGTTTTATAAGTACCTATGTAATATCTTTGATTTTGCCACGTGGCTAACAAAGCCTAACATATTTACTACTTGGTTCTTTACAAAAGAAGTTGGCTAACTTCTGGCTTAACCTAATCAGAGTCAGTCTGGAACTGGGTACAGTTCCAAAAACCACATTGTCACTAGCCAATTGGGGTGGTGGGTGAAATAGATTCAGAAAGTTAACCATGACGTTTCTTACTCAGAATTTGCGCTGGGGCAGATGGTACAAGGGATAGTATATATGAATTAATTATATTACTTTGAATTTATTATGTGAATTCTATAGCCATACGAATATGTTGATATGGGGATTAGAAGATATTCATACAGATATGTATAATATATTCATATTACAGTGGAGTTATTATTTAGACCTTCATATGAATGAATTTGACCTATTTTTTCATTCAGTGATATAAAGAAGAAACACTTTGGGGAAGATAGGATATAATATCATCAAAATGAGATTTTTATTCCACATCAACAAATGCTCTTGTCATTTTAATGTCAAGTTTCACTACTGCTAATCAGCAGACAATTGTGAGTGTTTTTTACCCCCAGATATTTTCCTTACAATGAAAAGCTTTGGGAGGATGAAAATATAAATTGTAGGAGTTAATCATTGATATAACAGGCTGGCAGCAATCAAACACAAGCTCTATATTGCACTTTTTGAGACTAAAGAGCAAGTCTAAAAGGATGAAAACTGTTTCTCAATTGATTTTATAGATTTAAACAAAATAGGTACTGCGTAATATGTTTAAATTATAAACTAGACAAAACAGGGATTAAAAATATGAGCAATACATTTAGAAAGAGAAGGAAGGATGCATGACAAATATTTTTAACTTAGAGGTGACTTTCTAAATTGCAATTAAACATCCCCTGTTTGATTGTGGGAGACTGACTCAGACCTCAAAGGCAAGGCTCGATCATTAACGGAAGATTTGATCGTTGCAGGCTCTGGATAAGATGCCCCTCGATAACCCTACTTAGGCAGCACATTTGGGATTTTCATTACTTACACGTATACATTTAAAAATAACCATGCTACCATAAAAATTACAATGAAAGTAATTGATCCTTTAAAGGCTTAAAGATGAAAAACAAGCAAACTAAAATCAACTTTTTGATTTTGTATTACAATAAGCGTTTCTTCAAAATAATCCAACACAATGTCTGTGTTTCTTTTTCTTTTGCTTTGTTTTTTATTTTGGAGGATCAGGGGGCTGGCAGTTTTCTGGGTTAATCTTATCTCACTAATTAAGTGTTTCAGTGTTCTGTGCTTTGACTTCAGGGTCGTTTCCTGTCACAAAGTTAAGCGAGATAAGCAAAAGGTAAATAAAGAGTTCCCAAAATTTGTACTGGTCACAAATGTATTTTTTCTATAACATGTAAAATTAATTTTAGTCACTAAAATTAATTCATAGTATCTTCTCCTTGTAAAAAGATAAAGCATTACCAATAACCCTAAAGGAAGCTTTGTCTACCAGTCCAAATCAATCCCTTTCTTTTTTTTTGGTGAGGAAGATTGGTCCTGAGCTAACATCTGTGCCCATCTCCCTCTATTTTGTGTGTGTGATGCTGCCACAGCATGGTTTGACAAGCAGTGTGTAGGTCTCTGCCTGGGATCTGAACCCATGAACCCCAGGCTGCTGAAGTGAAGCACGTGAACTTAACTACTATGCCACTGGGCTGGCACCCAAACCCTAGCTTTTTAATAGGCATTTCTTTTTGAGGTGTTATCCAACCTCTGAGTCAACAGATCTGAATCTCAAGCGGCCAGAATGAGAAAACAATCATGATGCCAAGGATGTATAGGGACAACATATTAGTTACTCTGACCAAATATTATTACTAAAAGAGTATACAATGAAAAAGCCAAATAAAATATTTTTTCTTTTTTTTTTTTTGAGGAAGATTAGCCCTGAGCTAACATCTGCTGCCAATCCTTCTCTTTTTGCTGAAGAAGACTGGCCCTGAGCTAACATCAGTGCCCATTTTTCTCTACTTTATACGTGGGATGTCTACCACAGCATGGCTTGCCAAGCAGTGCCATGTCTGCACCCGGGATCCGAACTGGCGAACCCCCCGCCTGCTGAGGAGCGGAACGTGTGAACTTAACCACTGCGCCACAGGGCCGGCCCCAAGTTGCAACATTTTCTGAGTTTTACATAATGTATATTCTGAAACTTTTCATCCAGAAGTAGAAACTTAAATCCAGAGGAAGTTATTGAGGAGATAAAAACAGAAATCTCCTGCCAATCCAGAAAACCCTCCACAAAGGTGGAAGAAAACAATTTCATTACTGAATAATCAGTCAGCCAGAATGTGACACTCATCACAGGCAATCCACTAAGAGATTGCACAGGTAGTAAGAAATCTCACCCTTTTATATAGCCAAGGAGACACAAGCCATTACACATATGTTCTCAAATAACAGCTACTTCTCAAGTAAGAGGATTGGCAGCACCATTTGTCACACATATCCATCCCAGATTCACCTACTTATTCAGGTGCCTATCTATGTCTGTTAACTGTCTTCATTCAAAGGAAAAAATCAGCTTCTCATGTCTTTATGATAATAGGTATTTTACAACTTGAGGGAGAGGCCCACCTAAGTTAGGCTCCTAGCTTCCCACAGAATCTTCCAGGTAAGGGGAGATTCTTCCCATTAATCACATTTGAAAGAGATGATTCTTGGGTTCCTGAAAAACACATTTCTTGGTCCTGGCAAGAGGTTTATTTAGCTCTTAAAAATACTTGCATATATTTCAAAGAGAGAAAGCACTTCAAATGACAAAAGTTTTCTAATGTAAATGTTCTAAGAAAATGGGAGGTTTTTTTTTTTTATTTTCAACATGGAAGCTAAGCCTCTTACTTTTAATTTGCATTCGCCCTTACAGGGTAAGTTTTGAAAAAGGAAAAGTAGAACAATATTGAATAAAAACTGTGTATTTTTTTGTGAGCAAGTGTAGTAAATAGACGATTTTCGAAGGGGGCAGAATGAGCTGTTCAGTGGAAAGAGGTCATAATTACGTAGAGGACAACATCTAAAAACTGAACACTTTAGAGCTAAAAGATCCCCATAATGGTGAATAATTACAGAAAACTGAGGATGTGGTGTCCCAAAGAGAAAGCTCTTTACCATATTTCTCCCACAGCACTAGCCCTATCAATTGCACTTTCATAATTAACACTTAGAGATTGCAGCTTAATACTGCTCTTCAGAGACATACTACTTCCCGGATTTCCCACTTCTTAAAGTTAAACATCAGTGTCAGACTATGCCTCTTTTTTTTAATTACTTTCTTCCTAAGTGTCCTCATCTTTTAATTCTTATTTTCAAAAATATAATAAGCAAACACTTCTGGGTAAAGTGGAAGGATGAGCTAATATGCAAAGTACTTCTACTCCAAATTCATAGAAAGGCAGTTTGAAATGTAATAAGAAAATTAACTACACAACTGAGCATAAAAGAATAAAATTTAAAAATAAGAAAGAAAATAAATGAAAATCCTTAGACATCAAAGGGAAAGAAGCAAAAGAGGGAGGAGGAGGAGGAGGAAGAAGAGGAGGAAGAGGAGGAAGAGGAGGCAGAGGAGGAGAAGACACCGATAACAACACAAAGCCAGCATGGTAAGCACAAGTAAACTGATCAGTCCACGGCAACACCACAACAGGCAGTCCATCTTGTGTTTCGGAGTGTTAATGCTTTCATTGCATGTGTGTGTGTGTGTGCTTAGGGAGAGGGAGTGGTGTCAAAACTGCAAGACTCGTGCATGAGGGGGAAGTAAAATCCTTGACAGAGTGTACAAAAGGACCATGGCCAGAACAAATAGAAAATTAGAACTCCACCCACAACATTTGCAGCAACCATCCCAGTCATCCCCAAACAGTCAAGATTTGGTCAATAATTACCAGCTTTCAGAATTTTTGTTCCTCCGTTTACAACTCAGAACCAACTAGAGCAAGCCAAATATATTCCCCAAACCAATGATGTGAGATGGCCAGCCTCCAGGTTGTCCCTGCAAACAATGTCCACTCAGGGCAAACCTGAAGCTTTGCCTTTTTTCACTCTAAAGCTTTCCCACTCTCCCGTTTGCCTTTGAGTCTTTGCCAAATGCAAGAGATGGTGGCTGACTCCTTTGCAACACCAAGCCCTGAGTACGTAGCCTTTGCTTGTTCTCATTTGGGTGGTCTTTGTTTCTGTCCACACAATAAAGTTCTTGGCAGAGGCAAATGTGAATTCACTCCAGACACTTAAGAATTTTAAACGGTTCTGTACATGTAGGACTCCATAAAAAATTAACATAGGGGCTGGCTCCGTGGCCGAGTGGTTAAGTTCACGCACTGCACTGTGGTGGCCCAGGGTTCGGATCCTGGGCGCAGACACGGCACCGCTCGTCAGGCCACGTTGAGGCGGTGTCCCACATCCCACAACTAGAAGGACCGGCAACTAAGATATACAACTGTGTACATGGGGGCTTTGGGGAGGTAAAGCAGAAAAAAAAAAAAAATGATTGGCAACAGTTGTTAGCCCAGGTGCCAATCTTTAAAAAAAAAAAGTTTATAAAAAAAAGTAACATACCCAGCAGATGAACAATTAAAAACATATTTAATGCCAACAGGTATACAGAATTTTCACGAGAGTCAGCAAAAGTAACAAAGAAGAACTAAACATGAAATGTAGACAATGGATTTTCTTCTCTTACAGTCTATCAATTGTTTTGTTTCATATTTGGACCATGAGTTTTATATAGATTTTTTTAAAGGAGATTATTTATTTATTGTTTCAATTTTTATGCTTTTAGTTCTTCTTGTATATCTGGTGATATTTAATTGTCTATTCACTGTCTAAAAAAGGGAAGGCCGGAGAGGACAGGCTTCCCTCCAGAACTGAGGACTCTCTGAATGTTTGACTGGGAAGAGTTTTCTCAGGAACCTTAGTATGGAACGAAGCCTCTTGGATTGTTGTTGCTCTTGTTTGGTTGTCGGGAGAGTTGTTGTTTTTTGTTTTTCAGTGTGGAGAAAAGATATCTAAGTTTTGCCTGGTCTGCATATATAACCTCTGTTCTGCTTGGGGACGAGGGAAGGATGGGAGAGCAGAACGATTCAGTTACCTGGGTTTGCATCCTTCCATGAGCTCTCACTGTGCAGCCCTGCTTCTCAGCTCAGTGCTCTGAAGACATTTCTGATGCGAGCCAGAGCCCCATTGATGTGTACTGCCATATACTCCAGGGATACTCAAAGGATATACTGGGAATCTCAGCTTTGTAGTTTTTCACATCCCTCTGCCATCTACACTCTTCATGAAATTTGCTGAATTCTCTCAAATTGTTGACTAACATCGCCCCCCCATCCAGTCAATATCTTCTCTGCATGATTAGTAATATCTTTCTTTCTACACCTTAAAATTTCATTTTAGTGCAGTTTTCAGTAAGTAGGAAGGCAAATACGTATGCTTAAATGTGCTTAACCTTTGCCAGCAGCTAAAAATGCTTTACTATACCTAATTTTAATGCTATATGTTGTAACTCAAAGAGAATTTTCCTTTCTCATTTTCTGATGTTCATGGATAAGTTCTCTCCCAGAGTGTTTCAAAGCAAACATTGCACTGAAAACAGTTAAACAGGGAAGGAAGACTTTATTCAAGCCCATCGCAATAGGGGAGTAAGGCCAGCGCTGAGTCTGAACACAATCCTGCTAAAACAAAAGGTGGGAAAGATTTTAAGAACTGGGGTGGGGAATGGGGTCACAGGCCATCTATGCTTGCTAATGGCTTTACCCAAAAGAAAAGTAAACTTTCTGCTGTCTTCTTGACAGGTAGTCATGAATTGAAGTAATAGATTAAGATCCATCCAAAATTTAGGCCACTGTCCTCGCACAGAATCAGAGAAATAGAGGTGCTACCTCCCGTGAGTTTATATTTCAAAAGAATGGCTCCCAGGTCCGTGAGAAATACAGTCCTGGGTTGTAAAACTGGCAAGAGGTTTTTAAAAAGATCTATATCACAAAGGGGCAGAGAAAGGATTGACAATTACAAGTTTTCTAAATTAGTAAGTGCTTTAAGTAAAGGAAGGTCAGGGGCTAAAAATCAGGAAGAAGCTTGTCTAGAGTTTAGTCAAGCTCAGGGGAATGTCAAGGCCATTTTGGTCAGGTGCAATAGATTTCCAGCTACATTTCATTAACTTCCTTCCTAGACCAGGTCAGTCTTTAGTGATTAAAGAAATTATTTGGTAGGAAATCCTAAAGACTCAGACATCTTTTCTAATTCATTATATTTGTTATACTCTGGACAGTCATTTTATTTGCACCTCTCACAGAATGCAGTTCACAAAATCAAATAGCACTCTCTAAAGTTTGGCTTGTCTTCATTTGATTTCCTTTTGTTCTGAATCTGAAAAACGTTTTTGAAATAAACAAGGTTATGCAGAGAATTTTATGGGCTGTCACGATTCTTTGCTATTGAAAAGATCTAGTAAATTATGATGGGATGCATGTTCAATATCAATCAGAATCTCAAGGATTGCGAATTACTAAACAAACATACAATAGGAAATAATTATCACATTAAATTTCAAATATTTAGTGGACTATTAAGACAGTTCATTTGTGCAATATAAATTAAAATTTAAATGGCATAAGAGATTAATTTTTGTAAAATAAAATAGGATATACAGTTGACACAAAATTATTTAAAGATTTTTAGATTTGGAATAGATCTACCACTTCTATGTTAGAGGAATGTTCTGAGGAGCTCTTGATATTTTTATTTTTTTATCTAACTGTTCTTTCGCTGCTTAGGTTAAGCAAATAAAAATAATTAGAATTTTTAGAGTTTGGGTAGCCATAATTCAAGGAATTCAGGCTGCTGTAAGTAAATAAGCAATAACTCATATACAGGACTATGACATATAGTGGCTGACAAATGATTACCTTTGAGTATGTTATTGACTTTAATTATTTTAACTGTTTTTGTGGTGAAGTTATACAACTTGTGTGGATATAGGCATCAAATAAATAAACATTGCCTTGAAATAAAACAAATAAAACTTTTTAAATCGTCAGATGTTGTTAATAGTGTTAAGTAACTAAAGTTTGAAGTGACCAACATCTTACCTAAAATACGCTTAGCCTCTCCCTAACCCCCAATAGAGATCTGAAAAACAGAGCTGGAGGGAGAGACCTTCCAGAATCCATTTATACCATCCTTTTGCTTTTAGGAGGATTTTATGTTATTTTTATCACGATGCAGTCTTATATCTTCTCTTTGAATAACATTTTTACTAACACATACATACAAACACACGAAAAATTAGAAACTGAAAAATCCAGTTTATGATCATGGCCACATGGTGAACATGTCATTGAATAGAGATTATATACTTTGTCATAACAAATTTAGAGAGTTGTGAGGACTATATTTGTTAATATAAAGAAAAACCTTTTCTGAACTATAAAGCTCAGTATAAATATAAGGCATTGTTATTAAAGTTGTATTTACTAAACATAAGCTCATGAAATTACAATGTTTATACTAGTCTCTTATGTTTACGATGGTATGTTTATCCCCTTTAATGTATGCAAACCAAGCCATGGACTACAACAATCATGTATCAATCAACTAGAGATGATCTTGCTAGTTACTCACAAGTTGATTCACCATTTATTGAAACCCACTCTTCACAGGGAGCTCCATGCTATGTCTTATCAACGTTAAGTCTTGTTTGTAGACTATTCTGATACTTGAGCTTGGTTATTCCCAGTTCTCTGTGTAGTATTCCCACAAAATTTCAGGGAAGAAACAATGTCAAAGGGACACATTTATGTGACTTTAAGAAGTGACTGTGAAGCACTTATTTTCTTACTGCAAGTTAGATAGATATTTACTGTACCTATCAGCAAATAAAATGCTTGAGGAGCAAAGAAGCTCCTCCCAAGATTCTAAGGGTCATTTTGGCTTTGTTTAAAATATTCTAAAACACACAAAGTTTGAGCTATTTATTGTTTTGACATTGGTCACTTAAATAATCAAATGAGTAGTAAAGAAAACATGAGTATGGTTGGCAGAATAATAGCGCCTCAGAGATGTGCATGCTCCAATCTCTGGAATCTGCGAATATGTTGCATTACATGGCAACGGGACTTTGTTGTGCAATTAAGCTTACAGATCTTAAAATAGGGAGGTTACCCTGGATCATCCAAGTGGGTTCAGAATAATCACATGAGTTGTTAAAAGTAAGTAACCGTCTCCATTTGCAAGCAGAAGAGAGATGCAGTAGAACAAAAGGATTCAGTGCACTGCTGCTGGCTTTGAGATGAAGGGGTCCACACGCAAGGACAGAGAGAGGCCTCCGGGAGCTAAGGACAGCTGCCAGCTGACAGCCCTTCAGAAAACAAGGGCTTAAGTCCTCCAACTGCAAGGAACTGGATTTGTCAGACAACTTGAGTGAGTCTGGAAGTAGACTTTTTTCCCAAAGCCTCCAGTAATAAATACAGCCTTACTAATAACTTAACTTTAGCCCATTGAGGCCTGTGTTGAACTTCTGGTCTCCAGTCCTGTAAGATAATAAATTTGCATTGTTTTAAGATGCTCAATTTGTGGGAAATTGCTAAGGCAGCAAAGAAAAAAAGAAAGAAAGAAAGAAACGAATACAGTGAGAAAGCTTCACAAGGAAAAGAGGCCGTTGTTTCTTGATGAACACATGCTCATTTATTCAATCAATAAGTTTCATTGAAAGCAGTAGGAGAGGCACAGTTGCACAGTGCTGTCACTTGGTACTGGAAGCAAGGGAATAGGAAACATAATCCAAATTCCTGAAATCTGCGGAATTAGGATATAGATTAAGTATAATACCAGCAATTTGCATCAGTAGCATTTACTTCTTCAAAAATGCAGTTTACTTTCATTATTTCATTGCATTATTAATGCAGATTAATAATAAAAAAGGGAAGAAAAGAGGTGGGGAAGGGAGTTTTAGGAAGAGAAGAAAAAAAGAATAAAAGTGAGATACCTAAAGACCATTTTATTTGTATATAAGGGATGTTAATTTGTTGTGCAACACTTAGGTTCATGGAATCTCACTCTTTTTTTGTCTTAATCAAAGAAATCTGTGACTTAAAAAACAATCGCCGGTATAGATAACACCATAAATTCATAATTATCGTGGGACCCTCTGCATTTCTTTTTTAAAAATTTGTGTTTACATTTTTCAAAGAGGATCCTAGTGAACTTTTGTGATGTGTCCACAGTGCCAATTCCCGGAGGCTGGCCTCTGTCCGTTTACTCTGGAAGGTATACTTCGGGAATTTTTACAACCTTTGTATAATTTAGACCACTTAATGACATTGTTTTATTTATGATGAAGTTCTCGTTTTCATTTATTTAAACTGGAAAGCAATTATTGGAATTTACTTAAAAAAAACTTACTCCCACCCGACTTTCATCCATACGTATTCTGTTTTCTTTTCCTTTTCCTCATCCCTCCCCCGTGCCAACTTCTCATTTTCAGTACCTGGACAAAACTTTTTGCTATTTTAATGACTTGGTTATTAAAAGCAGACAGAGGGATAATTCACAGTTTTTTTCTCTTTCCTAATGCCCTTCAATTATTAACAATCACTATATTTAGATGTAAGTAGCTGATAGAATGGTTGTATATTTTTTGGTCTATTCTCTGCTATAAGGATGTTTGCTATCGCATCTTGATTTTGGTTCCCTGTACCAACACTTATTTTTGAGATTTTAATATACAAAACCATAATGATAATATCATAATTATTATGATTGTGTCTCTTTCTCCAGATACCAACTCTGTATTACTGATCTTCTTAAATTTTCTTCTGCCGTTTTTGGAATTTAAATTTTTGGAAAAATAGAGATAAGTAATTCCTAAATATAAGCAGTTCACTATAAATAATATCTTTGCTTTGAAAACTCAGCCTATAAAACCTACCATCCATATCAGAAACTTTTCAGTCTATAATTTTATTAAGAATATCTCATCATGAGAAAACGAATCATTGGAGTTTTAGTACATACAAAGTAAAATGATTTTGTTGCAATTTCCTCAAAGAGTAGGAAGCCGGAATATGCCATTTGAACATAAATTCAAATAACTTTATGGGGCACCTGCTATGAACATTGGGCACAGAAGAAGACTATCCTTAAAACTTTATGATCTGTTGGAATATATAGGTAGGTTAATAGATGATCATTTTATAATAAAGATTTGCATCACGAGCTTTGGGAGCATATAGTAGGGAGTAAATGCAAGTGAATCTGGAGATAAAATAAGGCTTTCTGAAGCAGATAGGTAGGCCCATAAACAGAAAGTAGGGAGAGAATGACGGTGCCTGTATTAAGAGTTTAATGTGCAAGGTAAGAGACAAGAGAAAGCCTAGGAAGTTCAGGAAATTCAAATATTCCAGTATAGGAGGAGTTCAAAGAATAGAGAACCAGTTCTCTACTTTGCATGGTGTATGAATTATTTCAAAATCCTACTATCTGTGAAGTGGGATATTTGTGATTAACTTGTTTAATGGATTTCTTACACCCTCTCCCTTTTAGTATTGGTTTTCTTCACAAAAATATTTAAGGTGGAATGGGTCAATGTCACGTAGAATCTACTCACATTTCCTACTCTGAATGTCGTAACGTTAAACCCAACATTGTCACTTGGGCTTTGGAAGGCAGAAATGGAACAGAAGCCATCTTCCTGTAGCTTAGATATTTTCTCCTGGAAAGCAAGAATGTGGAGTTAGTTTTGTCTAAAGTTGTTTTCCAATGTATTGTGGCTAGGTTTTCAGTGTTAAGAGGTGATCGTGTCAGTGGGCCAGAGTCAGTGCCCAGTGTCTATCACCAGCTTGTGTGTGTCAAGAGACACCACACCACTGCTGTGGTGTCAGTGGCTTTCTGATCCCAGCTTCCCCATGAGTACATAGAAGACGTGCTTTGGAAAACAGTAAATCCAATGGCAACTTCCTAATAACCTATGTTCTTCCTGGACAGAGGTTGTAGCTCCCCTGGAAAGCAGGATCTTTCCTTAGTGTCCATCTGAGAAGGCTATTCTTCTATCATTTCTTCCAGCCCGTCCAACAGTTTCATAAGCATATAATAATCCATATGAAAATACTCTCTTCTTAAAATAACTTACAGTGGTTTCTGTTTTCCACATGAATTCAACCCAGTATACTGCTGTAAACCAAGACCTAGTAAACAATTCCTTGAGTAAACTATTCGCACACACCAGTTCAAATGAAGATCAATAACAGAGACAAACAGAACACATTTAATGTGGTTCTACCTGGAGGCGAAATTAGTTTAAGTTATGAATCTGGGAGCTTGTTTATCGCAGTGAATCATTTCATTTTAGTTGATCCATCTTTTATTTTCTCCATTTCTTAGAGAGTGGTTATGCCAGACTCTGCATGCCTTACCAAACAACAGATACATTCTTTTTTATATTAACATAGAGTTTAGTGCCTAAAATCTCAAATGTCTAGGACATAAAATTATAAATTAAATTAAATTAATTCATATCTATCTGTCTCTGACTCTACATGGTGTATTTAAAAGTGACAGCGAAGATATAGAAAAGGGAGATCCTGCCTAAATAAATAGAAAGCTGTCAACATTTTCTTCAAAAATAGTAGATAAACTAGGTCAATATTTCAACTGTTGATATATCAAATCACATTGCTTAACTATAATTCAGGTAATGTCTATAATCAGACATACTCTAGATACTGTATTTTTTTTCGGGCATATTCCAATGCAGATATGTGAGGAATTTAAATATAGTATTCAAGAGGGAGAAGGTATGCTGATCAATTCCCTGAAGGAATATGTAGCTGAGATATAGGATAACGTTGACAATTTATGCAGATTTGTAAGAGGAAATTAACCTGCACCGTGAAGCATGTAGCATCACTAATAAGGTAGAAAGTAGCCTGATCAAAATGAATGATGGCAGATGCCCTGTAGGCACCAAAGTGAAAGCAGGTTCTCCCTTGGAGCAGAGCCTCCCACTTGTAGCTGCAAGCAGGTAAAGACCTCTTTAGCTGTAGCATAGGCACAATATCTCAAAAAGACAAGAAAAAGCTGTCAGTGACAGCTTTCAAGCAGGAACAAGAGTGTAATAGCAGGTTATGATCACTTTCGATGAGAGAAAGGAACAGCTGAAAACCTGCTGTTTCTAAAAATTGTGAAAACACGGAGGAGATAAATTATTGACCTCTCCTCTATGCTTTTGCCCATGCAGATACAAATTTTACTGTTGTAATAAGGTCACAGTAGTTCTGTTTATTCATGCATTTAACAAACAAATATATATTCTATAGTAATGCCCTATGCAATGAAATGCAAATAGAAACAAAGTGATCAGAAAATATAAGAACATGAGAACCACTTTAAGTGAGGTGCATGCAACACTAGTGTCTGACATTATGGTGACAGACAGCGAACAGGTCAAAATCCAAAGGATGTTTGAAAACTGTGTGCTATGAAGAAAATGAAAAGTATGCTGTGATATGGGACAGAACCCTAGAGAATTTTAATATATAAAGCTTATAAAAAGAGAGGGAAAAGACTCAGAGAAGAACAACAAGGAGAGTCTGTTGGTACAGAATTCAAGACAGAAGATATGTTTTCAGGAGGAATTGGTCAACAAGATTGAACAATGCATCTGTGTAATGTGTAGGGAGAAAGGAGAACTCTGGATTTGGCAACTGGAAAATCACTGGTTTCCTTGCCTGGATGGTTTTTTGTAGGTAAAAGGTAAAGGTTTAGTATCTAATAATTTCTCTTTTCTCAATCATGTGTGAGGCAAGCTCATCAGCTGAGATGGCAGGAGCATGGTAGGATAACAAGTACATGGAGAAAGAAGAAGATATGATATAATCTCAGGAGTGAGAAAATGAGTATACTACTGGAATAGTAGAATGATCAGACAGTGTTGCGGCCTGTTTGAATCCGGAGACATTGGACGTTAAATAAAACCAGTGTGTTTGCTTGGATGTAGGATTCAGGTGCTTTGTCTTAGGCCCAGGGAAGGCATGTTTTGAGTATGTGAGGGGGAAAAAATTCTCCTCCACCCTTTTAAGGTCTCCAGCTGGGCCTACGAATTAAACTGACATAAGACAGATTAACAGTAGAACATACACATTTTATTAATTTTTACATGTACATAGGAGCCTTCACAAGCAAATGAAGACCTGAAGAAGTGACCAGATCAGGAAGCTTTTGTAATTTTTAGAAAAAGGAACAATAAATTTGTGATGAATTGATAAGAAAAATTGGTTTAGGCTAGGAGTAGTAAATGATGAAGAAGTAACTAGGAAGATAAGGGTTAGTTTAACAAGGTATTTTTACAGAGTTTTGGGCTCCAGATTCCCCATCTCTGGTGACAAGAATGTCTTCCCCCTGGTAGAAGGAGGGTACTTTTCACATGGGACTTTTATTTTCTGCTTTCAGGAAAAAAAAAGGAGGGTCAGAGTGTCTTTCTTGCAACTGCTGTTTCTTCATTGCCTTTAATTTAGAATAATCAATATGCTAAAGTGGCATGTTTTGTGAAATATTCTTGTTTCTTTCAAGTCCATTCAGAGTTGGGATCTTGGAAGGCAAATATTATGAAGACAGGAGGATGGGGTGGGGACAGGGGATCAATTCAAAACACTCATCCAGGAGTAATTATATTTATGCACCATATACTCTAAGCTGCTCAATCAAGAAAGTAAAGTGAGGAAATGGATTATCAGCGAGTGGTATGATAATGGGTGGAAGGATATACTGCGGCAGAGCCATGGAAGAGCTGAACCGAGAGTACTTGAAACAGCAAACTAAAAGGAAAGAGGGTTTTTTTTGAAGGCTAGATTTTGGCGCTTAAAATTTTGAAAATGAGGTCAAGCTTTTGAGGATTATATTTGTTCTGAGTGTTTTTATAAGAAAAGATAGGTGGAGAAAATTTTATGAGAGACAAGAAAGTGAAGAAACAGAAAGATTAACTGTTATGTGAGGTAATTATCTAGGTGGAGATTGATGTTGCCAAGAATTCTAACAGCAACTGTGGGAAAGTAAAACTTTGAATCAAGGGCTAAATTTTCACCAAATGAATGAAGTCGGCAAGAGATTGGTATATCATTGAAACACATTAGATGAGTAAGTACTTCGTCTGAAGGGTGTATGTCTTAAAGAAACAAATATGTTTTAGCTTTGGAAGATAGAAGGGACTTAATCATCTGATAATTATAATTGAGTAAAATGGTTTTACTATGGTTTCCTATGGAATTGCGGCATGAAAGAAAATAAAATAAACACCACCAGATTGAGATGGCCACAAAAGACGTAGAGAATTCAGGGCACGCTCAAGTTTCTCTAAGGGCAAAGAGGTAAAGTAAACATTCTGAGAAGAGTTTCAGGATGCCAGGAAGTTTGCTTATCACTGATGTTAAATTCCATAGAACAAAAGACCATAGTTTAGGAGGTAGGGATTAGGAACTGGGTCAGATTAGGGCAGGTAGAGGAAAGTTGTGAGACGAGAACTGGGGTCATAACGAACGTCTTGAAGAATGGGGAAACAGGAGTATGCAACTTCTTGGGATCAGGCCTGGTCTCCATTGAAGCTGGGTGGTCAGCTCTGGTTCTGTGGGTGCTAATGATTTACCCTACGTAATAGCAGCATTCAGGAGAGTTATACACCCAGACTTCACTCACAGATGGCTGCCTCTTCATGCAACATGGAGTCATGGGACAGAGAGGAGCTTCTCTTGTTCTCTTGTCGCTTACATTCTATCATATATCTGTCACTGTATTTGCCTTACACATTGTCTCAACTTCTTCAGAGAGTACTCAACTTCTTTAGGACAGTGAGCAGACATTTATCTTTCTGCTGTGCACTTTGCCTGCTCTTCAAGAAGCATGCAAAAAACAACTTTGTACTGAATTAGGTAGGAGACATAGAGATTACATGCTATCAATGCTCCCTATTTAAAATTTTGCACTATTTAGGGGGCTGGCCCCGTGGCCGAGTGGTTAAGTTCGCGCGCTCCGCTGCAGGCGGCCCAGTGTTTCGTTGGTTCGAATCCTGGGCGCGGACATGGCACTGCTCATCAAACCACGCTGAGGCAGCGTCCCACATACCACAACTAGAAGAACCCACAACAAAGAATATACAACTATGTACCGGGGGCTTTGGGGAGAAAAAGGGAAAAATAAAATCTTTAAAAAAAAAAAAATTTTGCACTATTTAGAGGATGACTTTTATTTTAAATCGAAGTTACTTATGCACATACTTTTAAGAAGTACCTACTTTTACAAAGCTTTTTAAAACAAACAATGGTCTCCAGAACACCTCTCCTTCTTCAATGACTCACACTTCATTTAGCTGATTCTTTTGTCATTTACTTTCATATCTCAAGTTATTTAGTTACATGTTGGCTTTTTGTTTTTGAAATCATTTATTACATTGAGATGATTTATATTTGGACCTAAATATTCTACTAAGTCAAAAATTTAGAAGTAATAAAAATGCCTACTTCATAGTCAAAAAATATTTTTGCAGTTTTTAAAAAAATATAAACACACAGACACACACACACACTCACACATACCCCTCAGTATAACATTACTCCCAGAACACTTTATGCTGACATTTGGACTTTTGAACAAATAGTTTTTCAATGGTCTTGATCTAAGATGCATGGAAGTCACATAATAGTGAAACCACATGTCCATTTCAAAACTGAATTTTCACTAAATGTCATAGTGCAGCTCTCTGTTGTTTTTCTAGAGTGAGTATATTGGTTCCCAGAAGAAAAATATATTTATGGAAAACCATACCCAGTAATTCAAGGGTAATGTTGTGCTGGCTTTTAACCTGAAGGATCTCTATCAGGCTGCACATTCCCCTTTGTAATTGAAATGCAACCAACTGCGTATGACAGTCAAAGAGTTAGATTCTTATGCAAAAGTGATCTAATTTACTTGGTTTAAACCTTATGCATGAGTAGTTACAGCATTTTGCATGTAGGTAACAAAAAATACTCTGAATAATCATATTTCAGGTGAGGAAAATATAACATTATGCTTTCAAAGCAAGGAATATGGAGGGGGGATGTGTGTATACATACTGGTTATTTCTGGGTGGTAGTATTATGAGTGACATGTTTTCACTTTTGTGTTATTTTAAGAAATATATTTCTATAATAACTATTAGATACTCTTATAATCAGAAATAGTACATGAATATTTTTAGACTGAGAAAATCTGTGGATATTTCACGAGAAAATGTAGGCTTTGGATATTTGGATCTGAATCTTAGAATCTTAGAGGTGAGATCAGTTTCAGAAATACAGACTTTGGAGTCATCGCTGCATAAATATAAAACTATAGGTTTAAGAGATGACTCAGTGGTGTTAGTATAAAAGAAGAAAACGAGGAAGCTAAGAAGATAGACTGAAGAGATGCCATTTCATAAGTGGAGCAAGAAAGAGAACCCATCTGGGACCCTGAGACCCAAACTGTAAGGGAAAGGCTAGGAAAAGTACCCCTTTCAACAATATGGGAAAAATATCAAATGCCATATAGGAGCTGATTAAATATGGGCAAAAATTTTTATGTCGGTTTATCATTTAAGTAAGACGCCGGAAAATTTAAAAGATTATGTGGCATGATGGAGTCAGAGTTGGGATTTCAGGGTGTTTAGGAGAGGATAGAAATAGGACAAAGATAATAGGACAAAGAAATAGGACGAAAACACAAGCTACCATTTGTTAAGAAGCCTCAGTGTAAAACAAATAGGAAAAGAACTTGAGCAGGGTTATATGGAAAGGAGCAAAACAGCAACTGAAAGAGACATCTGAGAAAACAGAAATTAGCCGCTTGGCATTTTCTCCCAAATTAGTCAAGCATAGGCTAATTTGAAGAATGTTAATTAAATCAGCTAAGGGATAGTAGCACATTTGAAACTCCAAAATGTGAATGTTAAAAGTTAATTTTCATATTTTAGCAAAGCAGGTACACATGACAGTCACCGAAGGAGACCATAATTGTGGAAACTTTGAAGATACTGTACCGAAATGAAATTTCACTTTTCCTAAGGTCGTGGTTCTCAAACTTGAAAAGTTATGGGAATCGTCTGCAGGACACATTAAACGCAGAGACCTGGGTTCCTGCCACAACGAGTTTCTGACTCAGGGGTACAAAAGGCAGCCTAATATTTTGCACGTTCACCCAGCTCCTAGGTGATGCCGATACTACTCATCTAGAGGCCACACTTTGAAAACCATTGTTCTAAGAGATTCAACAAAAGCCATCAAAGTTAAGTGCCCTAACTTTGCAAGTAGCTGAGCTCTGGAAATAACATGGTAAAAACAACAGAAAAACAGATACTAGAGTGCGAAGAATAATAAGATAATGTATCAATAATGGAATAACATATTTAGAAAATTTTATATGTGCAAAATCATGCTTTATTTTCTCTAAAATTGATATAAACAGCTTCATGAGCCACTTTCCTCTAGGTAGTGGGGAGAACTGAATTTTAGTCCTATCTGTATAGTAACTCAGTCTTTTCAGATTCAATTTCAATCAGAGGTTGAGATTTCAGACTGAATTCTCAATCTCTTTAGGTAAAAATTTTAGGTCTCTTAAATGAGTCTTTCTAAAAGTATCTCCTTGTCTGGAGAAAGGGTATGGATTTAAACAATTTATGAGGCCCATCATCACTGGATCTATGTGATGTACCCAGAGATCCTTTTGGCCTCTGATGTGGAATCTTTATTTAGGGAGAATTCTGATGTGCAACTAGTCCCATCCTTGGGCATTCACCTTGCATCTGCTGCTGAAATCTGTGACTGATGTAACACATATACACCTGTTTTGATGACTCTCATTTTTCTTGGATCTATGGTGCTCTCTGGCTGATTGGCCTCATCATACCTCTATATGGTTCTGAGACTTCTTGAGTTTTGCCTTATTGTCCATTTGGACCATGGCTTCAGTTAACTTGACCCTCACCATGCTCTCAATTTGGATATTTACTGCATCACTCTCCAGGTATATGGAATTTTTAAATCCCTTCCATGACATAAGAAAAGAAAGAGTAGCTTGAGCTAAATCTATGTGACAGTCCACCAAGTTTGGACATAGGAAGGAGAAACTTGGAGTTTCTTCTGTGAGGTTTCTCTGTGAGGGCCTGCCTCCTCTACCAGTCTCTGCTTTCTCTCTGACACAAGTCTCTAATCCAGAAATGATGGATTAGAGGTTTTATATTTTATCTCCATGATATTCCCTTTTCATCTTCTGGCAAATTTGTTTTGTGATATTTTGCAACGTGGTAAAAAATCAGAATAAGAATTTTATCTCAAAAATCCTGTTTTAAAGCCTATTGTATTTCTGCATAATTGAGATATTCTTTGTGAATGTCAGAAATTGTAACTCTTCTCTTTGTAACTTGCTAGAACAATCCTTATCCCTTTCCAATGCTCTCTACTCATCCGAGGGCAGACAGATGCCTTAAATTGACTAGATACAAATTGTGAATACACAAATGCAAAGACAGAAGGCAATTTGTGGGACCAGCCTGGTGGTGTAGTGGTTAAGTTTGTGCACTCCACTTTGGTGGCCTGGAATTCATGGATTCAGGTCCTGGGCAGAGACCTTTACACCACTTATCAAGCCATGCTGTGGCCGTGTCCCACATACAAAATAGGAGGAAGGTTGGCACAGATGTTGGCTTGAAGACACTCTTCCTCAAGGAAAAGATGAAGATTGGCAATGGATGTTAGCTCAGGGCCAATCTTCCTCACCAAAAAAATCCTCCAAAAAAACATAAAAAGACAATTTGATATATTTTACCTATTATCCCGTCGTGTAAATCCCATTGTGTGAATAAGAGAGGTAAAATCATAATTGGAAGGCATGAATAGATTACCATTCTTACCCCTTATCAGTACATTAAGAAATGTGAAGTCTCTAATTAAAACTATAGAAAATACATTTTCACATTCAGCAGTTTAATATAAAAAGAGAGGCAAAAAATAGGGGAGATATATTACAGTATTTAACAAACACTTCTTTTTTTACCAAAGATATTGAGTCAGTGTCCAGAGGCTTTTCCTATCACATGTTTTAATGCATCTGGCTTCTAGCAGAATCAGAAGTACTCTTAAGCCATGAAGGAGGCCCCTCACTTGTATGGGGTCTTATTACTGTTCGTGGCAACGTGTTCCTCTGGTCATATGTTAATGTAGAATTTGCAAAGGTAAGATATTTTTGTGTTTTTTTTCTCAAACCCAGCATTCTAGTTTAAAAATGGCTTCAGATTCTATGCTAATCCTCCACGGAGAGGTGGAGCTTATTTTCCTCCTCTTAAATCTGAGCTGGCTCTACTAACTAGTCTGAATAATCCAACATGAGACCAATCCCATGTTGGGAGTTCTGGAGCTAGATAACAAAAAGCTTTGCAGCTTTTTCCTGAGCCCTTTTGAATGCTTACTCTGTGGGAATCCAGCCACCTTGTACTATGTCCACCAAGCTGTGGGGAAGCTCAGTCTAGCTACTTGGAGAGGCCGCAGGGAGAGAAATTCTGGGTATTCATTAGCTGTTCCAGTCATACCAGCCCTGGCACCAAACATGTGAGTGAAGAAGCCATCTTGGACTTTCCAGCCCCAGGACACATCATGTAAAGAACCAAGTCCCTAGACGTACGGCCAAGCCCAGCTGGACAAGCCATCTCCAATCACCCAGGGAATTCTAGCTGAGGTCTCAAACATCACGGAGCAGAGATGGGCCATCCCTTCTTTTTCTAGAGGAAAAAATCTAAAGACAAAAACCAAGAACACTCATTTTAACTTTTCTGGTTTCTGGAGAACCACTGGTGACAATTTGCCACCTGTGAAATAATAAAATGATAATTAGTTGCTTTTAAGAGAGTTACTCCATAAAAATGTTCAATTCCTTATAAACTAAATTTATATTCTTTTAACAAATAAAAACAGTGGTTTTGCAACTTTAGCCTAGCATTAAATACTATCAATAATGTAAAAATCAAAAACAGGCCTGTGGAAGTCATGAAGGGTATTTCCGGGGTGCTGGTGAAAATCTAGGTGCTGGTTAAATGTGTATACTCATGGTCACTATGCTGCACCCGTATGATTTATGCACTTCTCTCTGTATGTTGTATTCAATAAAATGTTCAATAAGTCGTTCACGTAACTTACTCCATGCAACATGGTTAAAATTTTTTTACTATAAAAAGACAAAATGAAGAGTGAAAGCCTCTTCTTCCTGCCTTATATCCCTGTGCCACCCCAATATTTCTCTCCAAATATGATTTCATTTTTAAAAATTATTGTGATGGCTTCTGCAAAGAGGGCACTTTTTATCTATCTCTTATCTATTTATGTGTCTACTTATCCAGCCATAAATCGAATATCCAGCAATCTGATCTAAATGTAATAGGTGATAATATATGCGTTGTTTTGTTCCTTGCTTAATTTTTTTCTTTGTTTAAATATCTTGATAATCTTTCCACAGCAAGGCCATTCTTTATAATAACTTTTCATCAAGTGAATGTACCATAATTTGTTTTATCAGTCCTTTGTTGACAGTCACTTTGGTTGATTCCAGTTTTTGGCCACTGCAAACAATAACACTACCTACAGTTAACTTGAATTAAGCAATTAAGCTTACGAAGACATATACACTCAATGAATTAGTTTGTCAAATTAATAGTTTTAATAACATAAATGAAAAAAGGTTTTTTATTTCTGTTATGAACTGAATGTTTGAGTCCTTCCCGAAAACTCATATGTTGAAATCTTAATTGCAATGACATGGTATTTGGCCGTGGGACCTTTGGAAGATAGGTGGGTCTTGAGGGCAGAACCCTCAGGAACGGGATTAATGCCCCTATAAGAAGAGGCCAGGGAGCCAGCCAGCTTTCTTTCAGCCATGTGAAAACACAGCAAGAAGACCGCTGTCTGTCTGTACACCAGTAACCCACGTCCCTCACCGAGAACTTGACTATACTGGCACTCTGATCTGGGATTTTCTGTCTCCAGAACTGTGCAGAATAAATGCTTGTTGTTTAAGCCGCTCAGCCCATAGTAATTTGTTGTAGCTGCCCTAACTAAGACAATTTCTGTTCTTAAACTTACATATCCAAAATCTCTCACTGTATTTAAATTTTTTTTACTCTTTGTTCTTTAACTATTTTTATCTTTGTCTGTTTTCCAAATGAGTTTTTGTGGTGTATTTTCTGATTAAATGAGAGTTGTATTAAATTAAAAATGAGAATTCTCACTGCCATATTTCTCTCATTTTGTTGTATTCTGATGAATTATTTTCATCTAGCATTTAAAATTTTTATATGGTCAGATATACCAATATTTCATTTATGACTTATGAAGTGTGGAGCATATCCTCCTTAGAAAATTTCCTTAAACCAAGTGAGCCAGGAGAACCTCACAGTCTTGTCCTGAGGCTCAGATTTATTTCCCAGATGATAATTCTTCCTTACTTCAAGGAAACAAAAAAAACTAAGGCAAACTGAAGTTAATAAACTATAATTTTTTTTCCCTATAACTGGGTGCTCTAAGGCTTAATATTTATACCCTAAAAGGTATTTATGCATGATGCAACAAAAAGCACAACTAAGGCACACTCACTTTCACGACTGTGAACACAACAGAATAATATCTAATGTATATAATATTCTGATTAAAAGTAAAAGTCTCTGTTGAAAAACCTCTAACTAATATTTTTCTCTGTATGTTTTATTATTGTCTCTCTCTAAAATTAAGCCAAGAATTAATCAGGAACTGGATAAAAAGAAGTGAATCTCTCTTGGAAAAGGTTTCCCAATAAAAGGTATTCTAATAAACACAATCTACTCTAATAACTTTTATGTTCTCATTTTCACCACTAAAACTTGATCTATGTGGAAATTATTTCTGTAATGGAGGCTAAATACAGCTTACACACACACACACACACACACACACACGCAACCTGTTCCAAGTTCACTTTCATTTACTCTCTGACTTGAATGCCATCTTTACTGTAGACGAAATTTCATGCATATTTTGGTGTTATTTCTGAACTCCTGTTTGTACTTTGATCTGTAGGTTTTGATGACAGTAATAAATTGTGTTAATTATTCTAGCTTCCATCTTTTAATATCCGTTAAGACTATTTTATCTCATTAGACTTTTTGAAATACTTTTTCCTGACTAGTCTACCATATTTATCAGATAAATTTGTTTCATTTTATTAAGTAAACCCCCCACTTTGTCCTTCTGCTACTATAATTAGATTTCAATTAAATTTATAGATTAATGAAGGGGAATTTTATATTTTTACAATATGAGTTTTCTTGTCCAGAAACATTATGCTTTTCCATTTATTTTAATCTTTTTTTATGTCTTTCAGTAATATTTTACTTTTCTCCCTTCCTGTTTCTCCCTTGCTCTGGTCTCTCTGTATATATAAATATACACAGATACAGATGTAGATTTAGATGCTATGCAATTCCTATAAATTTTATATGTACTTCTTTGGTTCCCTTACTAAAAACAAATTTGTTTTCTGACATATATTTGAAGCTAGTTTTATTTACAAAAAAATTTAAAAAATTATTTTTGCATATGAATTTTGTAACATGACATTGTAGTGAATTCTTTTACTTTTTAAGAGTTTTTTGGATGATTCTCATGTGTTTTGCTGGCATGTAATCAAATCATCTTCAATTCTTTTATTTCTAGTCTATTAAGCTGATATTTTAAGTTTGTCTAATCAAATTGGCTAGCACTGCTAAAATAAGTAAAATAACTGGTTGCATTGGGCAAGACTGACTTGTCTAGTTTATGACTATAGTAGTATGGCTTCCTATGTTTTTCTTTAAGCATGACTACATTTACATATAATATGGTGATAATCATATTACTCAAATTAATGGAGATATATATATATACACACACACAACATGTTCAATATATATGTATCTATATTCCTTTCTCAATTTTTAAAAATTAGATATGAATGTTGAATTAGTCAATTGCTCTTTTTTAAGATTTTATTTTTTAGAGTAGTTATGTTCACTGCAAAATTGAGAGGAGGGTAGAGAGATTTCCCATATATCCCTGCCCCCAAGCAAGCATAGCTTTTCCCATTATTAATATCTCCCACGAGAGTGGTACATTTGTTATAATTGATAAACCTACATTGACATGTCATAATCGCCTAGAATCCATAGTTTATCTTAAGGTTCACTCTCGACGTATGTTCTGTGGGTTGGGACAAATATATAATAACATATACCCATCATTATAGTATCATACAGAGTACTTTCACTGCCCTAAAAATCCTCTGTCTTCCACCTATTTATTCCTCCCTCATCCCCAACCCTTGGCAACTACTGATCTTTTTGCTGTCTTCATGGTTTGCTTTTTCCAGAATGTCAGAAGGCTGGAATCACACAACGTAGCCTTTTCAGATTGACTTCTGTCACTTAATAATATCCAGTTTAGGTTCCTCTACATCTTTACGTGGCTTGGTATTTTATTTCCTTTTGGCACTGAATAATATCATATTATAATAACATATCATTCAGTGCCAAAGTGTCCGGATGTACCAGTTTATTTATCCATTCACCTACTGAAGGACAACTTGGTTGTTTTCACAGTTTGATACTTATGAATAAATCTACTATAAACATCTATATGCAGAGTTTTTGAGGACATAAATTTTCAGTTCCTTTGGGTAAATACCAAGGAGTGTGATTGCTGGATCACATGGTAAGAGTATGTTTAGTTTTACAAGAACTCACCAAACTGTTTTCTAAAGTGTATGCACCAATTTGCATTCCCACCAGCAAGGAATGAGAGTTTCTGTAGCTCCAAATTCTCACTAACATTTGGTGTTGTCAGCGTTCTGAATTTTGGCTATCTTAGTAGGTGTGTAGTGGTATCTCGTTGTTTTGATTTTCATTTCCCTGATGACATATAATGTGGAGCATTTTCAAATGCTTCCTTGTTATCTGTATATCTTCTTTGCCAGTCATATGTTAAGGTCTTTGGGCTATTTTTTAATCTGGTCATTTGTTTTCTTTCCTTTTTTTTTTTATTTTGAGGAAGATTGTCACTGAGCTAACATCTATGCCAATCTTTGTTTTATGTAGGATGCCACCACAGCATGGCTTAATGAGCAGTTTGAGGTCCACGCCCAGGATCTGAACCCGTGAACCCCTGCCTGCCAATGCAGACAGCATAAACTTAACCACTATGCCACCAGGCTGGCCCCAGTCATTTGTTTTCTCATTGCTGAATTTTAAGAATTCTTTGCCTGTTTTGGATAACAGTCCTTTAGCAGATGTGTCTTTCACAGGTATTTTCTCCTAATCTGTGGCTTGTCTTCTCTCTCCCTTGACATTGCCTTTCACAGAGCAGAGTTTTTAATTTTAATGAAGTCCAGCTTATCAATTCTTTCTTTCATGGATCATGCCTTTGATGTTGTATCTAAAAAGTCCTTGCCATACCCAAGGCCATCTAGGTTTTCTCATATGTCATCTTCTAGGGGTTTATACTTTTGTATTTTACATTTAGGTCTGTGATCCATTTTGAATTAATTCTTGTGAAGGATGTAAGATCTGTGTCTAGACTCATTTTTATGCATGTGGATACCCAAATGTTCCAGCATCATTTGTTGAAAAGACTATTGTTGTGCTATAGTATTGCCTTTGCTCTTGTCAAAGATCAGTTGACTATATTTACGTGGGTCTATTTCTGGACTCTGTTCTGTTCCATTGATCTACTTGTCTCTTTAGCCAATATCACATTGTCTTGATAAATGTAGATTTATAGTAGGTCTTGATATCATTTAGTATCAGTCTTCCAATTTTGTTCTTCTCCTGTAATATCATGTTGCCTATTCTGGATCTTCTGCCTCTCCATATAAACTTTAGAATCAGTTTGTTGAATATACAATATAACTTTCTGAGATTTTGATTGGGATACCATTGAATCTACACATCAAGTTGGGAAGAACTGATATCTTGATAATTTTGAGTCTCCCTATCCATGAACATGAAATATAACTCCATTTATTTAGTTCTCATTTGATTCCTCTCATCAGAGTTTTGCAGATTTTGTTTTATAAATCTTGTACATATTTTATTAGATGTACATTTAAGTATTTCATTCTAGTGGACGCCAATGTAAATAGTATTGTGTTCTTAATTTAAAATTATACTTGTTCATTGATGGTATATAGGAAAGCAATTGAGTTTTGTATATTAACCTTGTATCCTGCAACTTGCTATAATGAATTATGTTCCAGGAATTTTTTTGTTGATTCTTTCAGATTTTCTACATAGATGATCATGTCATCCATGACCAAAACTGGCTTTATTACTTCTCTTCTCAATCTGTATTCCTTTTATTCTTTTTATTGTCTTAATCCATTAGCATGGACTTCTGTATGATGTTGAAAAGGACTGGTGAGAGGGACATTCTTGCCTTGTATCTGATCTTAGTGGGAAAGCATCACATTTCTCACCACTGTTATTAACTGTAAGTTTTTAATAGATGCTCTTTATCAAGTTGAGAAAGATTCCCTCTATTCCCACTTTACTGATATGCATATATATCTTTACTGATATAGATATATTTTTCTGGATCTATTGATAAGATCATGCGATTTTTCTTTTTTAGTATGTTGATGTGATGGATTATATTATTTGATTTTCAAATGTTGAAAGAGCCTTGTATACCTAGGATAAATCCTACTTGGTTTGATGTATAAATTTTTATACATGTTGGATTTGACTTGCTAATATTTTATTGCAGATTTTTACATCTATGTTTGTGAGAGATATGGTTTATAGTTTTCTTTTTTCTTGTAATGTCTTTGTCTAGTTTTGGTATTAGGGTAAAGCTAGTCTCATAGAGACTTCTTCTATGACACTAGAATGAATTAGGAAGTATTCCCTCTGATTCTCTCTTCTGAAAGAGATTGTAGAGAATTGATATAATTTCTTGCTTAAATATTTGGTCAAATTTGCCAGTGAATCCATCTGGGCCTGGTATTTTCACCAGAGTTTCCTAATTAGAGATTAAATATCTTTAATAGATATAGGCCTATTTAGATTGTCTGTTTCTTCTTTGTCAGTCTTGACAACTTGTGTCTTTCAAGGAATTGGTCCGTTTCATTTAGGTTATATAATTAGTGTGCAAGGAGTTGTCTATAGTATGCCTTTATTATCCTTCTAATATCCATAAGATCAGTAGTATTGTCCCCTCTTTCATTTCTGATATTAGTAGTGTGTGTCTTCTCTCTTTTTCTTAGTTAACCTGACTTATCATCAATTTTATTGATCTTTTCAAAAAACCAGCTTTGGTTTGGTTGGTATTTTTAAATTGATTTCCTGGATTTCTGCTCCAATTTTTATTATTTCTTTTCTCCTACTTACTTTGGATTTATTTTCTATTCTTTTTCTAATTTCTTACTGTAGAAACTTAGATCATTGATTTTAGATCTTTCTTCTTTTCAAATATATGCACTCAATGCTAAAACTTTTCCTCTAAGCATTGCATTTGCTGCATCTCTCAAGTTTTGATAAGTTATTTTTATTTTAATTTAGTTTAAAATATTTTTAAATTTCTCTTCAGATTTCCTTTTGACCCATGTGCAATTTAGAAGTGTTTTTTTTTTTTAATCTGCATGTATTTGGGGATTTTTCAGTTATCTTTCTGTTATCAATTTCTAATTTAATTCCATTGAGGCCTGAGAATAGATATTATATAATTTCTATTCTTTTAAACTTGTTATGGTGTGTTTCACGGCCAAGAATATTTCTATTTTGGTAAATGTTCCATGTGAGCTTGAAAAGAATGAGTATTCTTCTACTGTTGGATAAAGTCTGTAGATGTCAACTCCACATTCAGTTGATTGATAATGTTATTGAGTTAACTATGTCCTTATTGATTTTCTGCTTGCTGGCTCTCTCCCTTTCTGAAAGAGGGACTTAATTTTCTAATATTATAATGGATTAATCTGTTTTTCCTGTAGGTCTATCAGTTTTGCCTTATGTAGTTTGACAGTCCACTGTTAGGCACATAAGGACTATTATGTGTTATTGGAGAATTGACTCCTTTATCATTATGTAATGCCTTTCTTTATGTCTGATAACTTTTCCTGCTTTGAGGTATGCTCTGTCTGAAATTAATACACTTACTCCTGTTTCCTTTTGATTAGTTTTACCTTGGCATATTTTTACCTGTACATTTATTTGTAATATACCTGAATCTTTATATTTAATGTTCGTTCCTTTAGAAAACATATAATTGGGTCATGTGTTCTGATCCACTCATATTGCTACATTTATACTAATAGTATGATTCCTTCTTTGAGAAAGTAACTTGAAAGATTATTTTTAAAGATCTGAAATAGTTTAAATAGAATTAGAGTTTTTCATACCTTGAAAATTTCATAGAATTTTTATTTGAAAGTATATTTTATTGGTTACAACCTTGTTTTTTCTTAAATTTTTTAATTTTTTTAATTGCAGTAACATTGGATTATAACATTATATAGCTTTCAGATGTACATCATAATATATTTCGAATTCTGTGTAGATCACATCATGTGCACCACCCAAAAACTAATTATAGTCCAACCCTTCACATGTGTGCCTAATCACCCCTTTTGCCCTTCCCCCCTCCTTCCCCTATGGTAACCACCAATCCAGTCTCCATTCCCATGTGTTTGTTTGTTGTTGCTTTTATCTTCTACTTATGAGTGAGATCATACAGTATTTGACTTTCTGCCTCTGACTAATTTCACTCAGCATAATGCCCTCAAGGTCCATCCGTGTTGTCACAAATGGATGTTTTGATAAATTTTTCGTTATTTTTTCCTTTCTAATGTTATCTTGTTGTATCATTTTTTATTATTTTTGATTGTTTATGTTTTTATATCATTTTTGTTGCTACATGTTTACTACTTCCTGGAAAATTATGATATAATCAGAATTTCCAAGTATTTTAATACAGAGTATGGCAAAATATTCTCGGAATTTGTTTTGTTTTGTTTTACATATTCTTTTTCTTTTTAACAATGAATGCTTAGAGCTTTCTTCCATTTTCTTTCTTGAGGAACACTTACAAAGAACATATAATTTGTTTATTGGCTGCATTATATCCTCTTCAGAAGGGACTATGCATCCTTGCCAATTTTTATATTTAGTTGTTTGTCTATTTTTAAAATAGATTTAGATACTATTTATCTATTCTATATAGTGACTCCTTTTTAGATACAGTTTTTAAATATCTTCTTGCAGTTTGTGTCAATTTTTAATAGTGTTTTTGAGGAGCATTAGTTCTTAAGTATAATGTAAGCGTATGTATAAATTTTTTCCTTTTTATTCTATGCTCTATATTAAGACATCTTTTCCTACTTCAAGTTTATTAAGATATTTTCCTCCAGTCTTCTAAATACTTTGTGTTTTTTCCTTCACTTTTAATTATTTACTAGTAAAATATTAATATAAGATATTATTCAAAAGGGTTTATGAACAGTATACGTACGTTAAAAATCAGTAATAAAATGACCACACACACCTTTACATGCATGTGTGCATATGTGGAGATATATATATATATAGATATATATATATATATCTATATATATATATATACACACATTACCACTAAGTTAAAAAAATAGAATTATCTTAACCCAGTAGCCCTGGTTTTTGCCCTCACCAACCACATCCTCTAGCCCCTATACCATAGGTAACCACCAGCCTGTTAAATAATTAGAAGAGAACAATGTTCATTTCTTGATGACTTCCTTCCTTCTTTCCCTCAGTGTTATGTTTCTAAGAACTATTAATATTGATGATAGAAGCTGCAATTCACTTAGCTTCACTTCTTTGTCCTATTGTACAAATATATCGAAACATTTATCTATTCTACTGTGATGGACATTTGGGCTATTTCCAGCTTTTTGCTTTTAGGTACAAAGTTACTGTTAGCAATTCTGTATTTTCTTTGTGCATAGATTAAAGCATCACTTAAGGAATATATCTAATAATTGTATCTCTGGGTCAGAGGTCATGAAAATTTTCGACAAACTGGACAATACCAAGTTGTTTTCCAAAGTGGTTGAACCAATGAACAATCCACGCAGCAATGGATGAATCATCCTCACAGAACCTCCTGTTGACTTTTTACTATTTGCCAAGTGGGGACGTAAAATTGTATCTCAAAGTATTCTAATTTTTATTTTCCTCATTACTATGGAGAAAGAATATATTTTTGCATTTGTATGTGCCATTTTTCTCCCTCCTCCCTGTGAAATTTCTGTATGTTACTTTTGTCTAGTTTCTACTGAGGTTTTTTTCCCTCTATCCTATTGAATTACAGGAATTCTTTTTATGTCCTGAATCCTATTATTTTACATATTACCTCTGTGGCAAATATATTTTGATAAACAGATGTAAGTTCATTTGTAATGTAGTCATTACATTTTTTAAGTAAAATTTTACTTTTTTTTTTGCATTTGATATCTTACTTAAAACACAAAGCGTCACATTTGAGTCATAAACGCGTTTACCAAATTGCCTTCTAAAAGTTTTATAGATTCACCTTTTACATGTAGCCCATCAATATATTTAGAATTTCTTTTGCTTATGATATGCGTAAGTCACCTTTTACATGTAGCCCATCAATATATTTAGAATTTCTTTTGCTTATGATATGCGTAAGTCAAGATCTATTTTTTCTGTTCCTTCCTCCCTCCTCTCCCTTCCTTTCTCTCTCTCTTTTTGACATGGATAATCAATGATCCCAGCATAATTTATTCAAATATTCCATGTTGGGGGCCCTGATCTATCCTTCTGTAAGTGAGCATTTAAAAATGGGTCTACTTACTGGGCCATCTATTCCATTTATGTTTCTAGTTCTTTAATAATACTTTAAGATAATTCTCTATAAGTCTACAAAGCTTTTCTGTATCCACTAGGATCTTTGCTGTTCCTTGAAAATTCAATACTAATAGAAATTTTAGAGTCTGCAAGTAGAGTGTTACATACACAGACACTTTTTGTGTTGTGACTGAAATTTCAGCAACACTGTAGATTCACTTGGAGAGATTCAATATCTTTACAATGTTGTATTCCAATCCATGACCATCATATATTTGTATATTTATTTCAGACTTTTTTAATGTCTTTTGATAAAGTTTCGTAGCTCATTTCATAAATGCTTCTACGTTTCTTCTTATAATTATTGTTAAATGCTATATTTTTGTTACGTATCTTTGTACGTTATATTTTTAACTGTTGCTGATATGCACAAATTCAACTTAATTTTGTATATTGAATTTTTTTCAACTATCTTGAGAAATTGTCTTGTTCACTCTAATAAATTATCAGTGGAGTTTTTGCTTTTTCAAAGTGCAATAAAGTCACTTGGAAAAACGACAGAATTTTTTCCCTCTCAACCCTTTTGGATTTTCCTTTTTATCTCTTCTTTTCTTTTTTTTTTCCAACCTATTCTTTTAACTAGTACTTGCATACAATATTGAATAACATTGACTATAGCTGGCCCCTATCTATTGCTCTTTTTAAAGAGCATGTTTTTATTGTTTCATAACTAACCTTACTATTTGCAATAGAGTTTTGAGATTTCTGTTTATCAAGTTAAAGAAATCTAATATTTCTGGTTTGTTAAGAATCCTTGTTAATGGATGGGAACATTTATCAATTACTTTTCTGCATGTGTTGAGGTCATTATATGATTTTAATCTTAATCTATTTTTGAAATTCTGTCTCTCTCATGTATGGCTCTTGTAATGTGCTAGTATCAATCTTATAGTAGTTTACTAAAATAAGTTGAATAATGTTCGCTCCTTTACCATACACTGGAATAATTTTCATAAAGTTGGAATTATTGATTCTTTGAATATTTGGCTAATCAAGGATTTGGGGCCTGGAGTGTTCTATTTTGGAAAAAGAAAATCCTACTCACTCTTTCCATTAGTAGTTCTAGAATTATTTGGGTTCTCTAATCTCTTGAATCAATTTTCAGTAATGCATTTTCTAGAATTCTGCACAATTATTCTTAATTTAAAATTTTTCGCATAAATATACACACATCTTCTTCCTAATTTTTATATCATTAAAATCTATATTATATATCTCTTTTTACTACTAATATTTTTTATCTGTGTCTCATTTCCTCCTTAATGAATCTAAGGTTAGTCAAATTTGTTGATGTTTTATAAATATCAACTTTGGGTTATATTTGGTCTCTCTCTGTTGGATATCATTGTGCTTTGCTCTGATCTTTATTATTCTCTTTCTTCTTTCCATGGCTTTATTCTGTTTTTTTTTTTTTATATAACTTTCTGAACTTGATCATTAGCTCATTACTTTTCAGTTTTTCTTCTAGTGCGACGTAAGTTTGCTCTAAGCATGCTTTCAGTACATCCAATTTGTTATGTACTATTTTATTCATTTTCAAGTTATTCTCTTACTTTGGTTTCCTGTCTCAAGTTGGAAGTTAAATGCTTATTCCTCTTGCTTGCTAGAATTCTGAGGATGAAACATAAGCTTCTGAAGTGTCAGAAACTATATAGTAAACTCTTTTCCATTATTGTGTTTCATTGATGGTATTTTTTGTATATGCATATATATATTGTATATACACATATATTTATATATTACATATAATATATAATATTATATATTACTATATATATGTGTGTATATTTTTTTTAATTTAACCTCTTTGCTTGTTTTTCCATCTTTAAGCTTGGAGTAGAAAGATTTTGAAATTTGAATTGAAACTGTTATCTCCAACCAAAATTTTGCACTATGATTTTTAGAATTTATTTATTCTAAGTTGTTTAATTTTGCATTAAATTACCATTTTACCTGTGATCCACTCCAGGGCAGGAACTATTTTATGTATTTCAATTGTGTTCTTCAAATCACCTAGCACAATGCAAGATCCAAGAGAAATTTTTGATTGATCTCTTTCCTTTTGCCAAGAACATGAAAAATGAGGCTTAGAAAATGTTTATACAAAAAACTGTTATTTATAGATGAAGCATTCTACGTTATTGTCCAGAGTGTGCCCTACTCTATTTTTTTTTTATCTGACTGCAGTAAAAAATGTACTCTAAAGAACATGGTACAGATTCTTTTTAAGTGTTGTTGATTAAGGTCTCTGTGAATGTTAATTTTGGAAAATTTTTTTAAAAAATAAAAAAATCGTAATATGCCTGCCAGACAATATTTTTAAGCAGACTTTCTTAGCACTAAACATTATCTTGTACTTCAGGCTGTGGGTGATTGATGTGTTTCCATTCCAGATGTGTAAGGAGTCAAAGTAACATTTTATTTCACTTTTATATCCAAGGTGTCATTCTACAGATCTTAAACATGCTTTGGAAAGTTTCAAACCAGTTTGGAGCAGCTATTTAATGAACTGTGAACAGATCTGTGCAGTAAATTGTTTTTATAAATAGTAGAGTCACTGTGTATATACCTACTTTAAAGCTGTTATCAAACATTACTACTGATGGAACTTGCATTATATAGGCCAATTTTTAACATGCTACCATGATAAAACAAAATTCCAGTGAAGCTTAATTTTCTTTATTTACTTTCAAAAATAGCAAGATGAGGTCTAGTGTGGTTTAGCATGATTGACATTAGAGTGAGGACCAATGTCATTGTGGTAGATTATATTATTTTGCATACATATTTGTTCTTCCTCTCTGAAGATTATTTTTTCCTGTGCCATTGAAAGCCAGCTTGCCCATGTGACTTTTGTACCCCTCCTTATTGGAGGATTATGCATACCTGTCCACTTGAATTGGGATTGCCTATGTGATTGTCAATTAAATGTGAGCAGAGGTGACAATGGCATTTCTAAGAGTAGCTTTAAGGTCAGGCATGGTTAGCACTGTCTTTTTCCCTCCTCCATACAAAGTAGCAAAGTTGAAGATAGCAGCTCCTTTGTCAGCCTGAGTTCTAACATGAAGATGAAATGGATCAGGACTACTGAACATCGATGGACATTTAGCATGAGTGAGAAAACCTTTTATTGTTGTATACGCACTAAGATCTGGGATTGTTAGTTACTACTACAAGATTTAGCCTATGCTGAGCATTATCTTTAAATTATCCTTCCCATTTTGTAAATTTTTGTTGAATTCATCCCAAGTTGTTTTAACTCCTGATGTGTCACAGTCATTCAAATAGAGCATACTAATGTACTTTTAAGGGAACTCAAACGTATTTATTCACCCAATTGTTTATTCATTCAAAAATATTTTCTACCGTCCTATTACATGAATGACACTGTACTTATACCAGTAAGACATCAATGAACAAGAAAGGCAATGTCTTCATCTAGCTTATAGCCATGGAAGATACAGATATTAGGCCTTAACCTCACAATTAATTACAAAAATTATGAGCATAATAATTACTATGAATTCTGGAAGAATAAGTTTTGAGGACTTATTTTATTATATTTTATTTTCGTGAGGAAGATTCGCCCTGAGCTAACATCTCTGCCAATCTTCCTCCACTTTGTATATGGGATGCCTCCACAGCATGGCTGGTGAGTGGAGTAGGTCTGCACCCAGGATCCAAACCCCCCAACCTGGGCCACAGAATTGGAACATGCAGAACTTTAACCATTCAGCCACAGGGCTGACCCTTAGGACTTATTTTAAACCTGAGGGGTAGGAATGAGTTTTCTAAGAAAGCAGTACTAACTTATCTTAACAGTTAAAAAAAAAAATGTAATGAACATGGCAGAGTAAGGACTTGTAAAAAATATCTTCTCCATAAAAGTAATGAAAACACAGGCAAAAATTGTGAAAAATTCAGTTTTTCATAAATCTGAAAATCAACCAAAGCTTTACAAAAATCTGGGCATAATAATAAAGATTTAAGTAGAAAGAAATGAAATAGAGAATAGTAAAACAATAAAGAAAATCAATAAAACCAAAAGTTGATTTTTCAAAAGATAAAATTGACAAATCAATAGCTAGATTAACCAAGAAAATAAGAGAAAACTCAAATTACTAAAATCAACAAAGAGGGAACATTACTACCTGCCTGATAGAAATAAAAGTGATCATAAAGGAATACAATGAATAGGTCCATGCCAACCAATTAGGCAATGTAGATGAGATGGGAAAAATCCTGGGAAGAGGAAAACTACTGAAAATGACTTAAGAAGTAATAGAAAATCCAAATAAGTTATAAGAAGTAAAGAGGGGCCAGCCAGGTGGCCCAGTGGTTAAGTTCGCACGTTCCGATTCTTGGCGGCCCGGGGCTCGCCAGTTTGGATCCCAGGTGCAGACATGGCACCATTCGGCAAAAGCCATGCTGTGCTGGGTGTCCCATGTATAAAGAGGAGGAAGATAGGCATGGATGTTAGCTCAGGGCCAGTCTTCCTCAGCAAAAAGAGGAGGATTGACAGTAGTTAGCTCAGGGCTAATCTTCCTCAAAAAAAAAAGAAGAAGAAGAAGAAGTAAAGAGATGAGTTGGGAATCAGAAAATTTCCCACAAAGATCTCAAAACCAGATGGCTTCATGGTGAATCCTACCAAATACTTAAAGAAAAATGAACATCAATCTTTTTTAAACTCTTCCCCTGAAAAAAGAAGAAGGGAAGATTTCCAACTCATTCTATGCAGTCAGTATTACTCTGATGTCAGTTTTAGACCAAGATACTATAAGAAAAGAAAATTATGGACCAATATACCTTATGCATAGGAACACAAATTTGCTCAACAATATACTAGCAAACTAAACCTACCAAAACATAAAGAGGAATAGATATATTGACCAAAGTGCAATCATCTCAGGAATGCATGAGTTGCTCAAAATACAAAAATTGAAGCCTGCCTGGTGGTGTGGCAGTCAAGCTCATGTGCTCCACTTTGGTGGCCCGGTGTTTGTGGGTTTGGATCCTGGGTGCAGACCTGCGCACCGCTCATCAAGACATGCTGTGGGGGTGTCCCACAAACAAAATAGAGGAAGACTGGCACATATTTTAGCTCAGGGCCAATCTTCCTCACACACACAAAAAAAATCCAAAAACTTATCAATGTATTACCTCATAATAATAGAGTAAAAGACAAAAGCTACACTGTCATTTCAATAAATGCAGTAAAAATCACTTGACAGAATAGAAACCTTTTCTACAATAAAAATATTCACCTTAAGAGCATCTAAGAAAAATCCTTAGTTAAGATTACACTTAACTGGGAAAGACTGAATGATTTCACCGTAAGTTTAGAAACAAGACAAGATGTCTAGTTGGGCCATTTCTTTTATATTGTACTAAAGGGTATAACAAGTGCAGTTAAGCAAGAAAAAGAAATAAAAGGCATACGGATTGAAAGGGAGGAAATTAAACAATTTCTATGTGTAGATGACATGATATTGTGTATATAAAATTTTGAAGAATCTACGCACCACCTCTCCTCCCCCCCAAAAGACAATTAAAGCTCAGAAATGAATTGAGCAAGGTTGTAGGATACAGATCAATATAAAAAAAAAATCAATTGTATTTCTATGCATTACAATAAACAGTCAAAACAAAATTCAGAAAACAATTATATTTACAATAGCATTGAAAAGAATAAAACATTTAGGAATAAATGTAACAAAAGAAATAGGACTGGTACACCAAAAACTACAAAACATTGAAAGAAATTAAAGGAGGCATAAAGAAATGGAAAACTATCAGACATTCATGAATTGGAAGACAAATACTATTAGTACGGCAATGATCCACAAATTTATCTATAGGTAGAAAAAAAATGCCTAACAAATTACCAGCTGGCTTCATTATGGAAACTGACAAACTAATTCTATGGTGTGCTTTTTCTTTCTAGTTTAATTCAGGTATGATTGAGAAATAAAAATTGTATATATTTAGATTGTGCAATGTGATTTTTTAAAGGTGTACAATGTGATGATTTAATATATATATATCCATTGTGAAACGGCAAACTAATTCATTTGGAAACGCAAGGGATCAAGAATAACCCAAACAATCTCGTAGAAGAACAGTGTTGGAGGACTCACAATTTTAGACTTTAAAACTTACTAAAAAACTGCAGTAATTAAGACTGTGTGGTAGTGGCATAAGGGGAGATGTACAAACCTGTAGTGTAGAATTGAGAGTCCAGAAACAAACCGTTACATTTATGCCAATTGATTTTCCACAGGATGCCAAATATATCCAATGAGGAAAAAGTGTCTTTTTTGTAAGATTACAAATAGTGGGAGGATAACAGGGTCCACATGTACAGTTGGACATCAAATTCACACCATATACAAATATTAACATAAAATGAGTCATAGAAATAAGCATAGGAACCAAAAGTATAAACTCAGCAGAAAACATAGAGGAAAATCTTTGTGATCTCGGATTAGGCAATGGTTTCTTAAACATGACACCAAAAGCACAAGTGAAAAAGGAAAAAAGATAAATTGGACTTTATTAAAGTTAAAAACTCTCGGCTTCAAAGGACACTATCAAGAAAGTGAAAAGATAACCCAGAGGACAGGAGAAAATATTTACAAATCATATATTTGATAAGAGCATAGTGTCAAGAATAAATAAAGAACTCATACAACTCAACTATATGGACAAATTACCCAATTTAAAAATGGGAAAATATTTTAAATATATTTTTCTCCAAAGAAGATATACAAATGGATAGTAAGCACATGAAAAGATACTGAACATGATCAGTCATTACAAAATGCCAATTAAAACCTCACTGAGTGAGCACATAACACCCACTGGGGTGAATATAATAAATAACAGAAAGTAACAAGTGTTAGTGAAGTTGTGGAGAAATTGGAATCCTCATACATTGCTGCTGTGAATATAAAATGGTGAGGATGCTTTATAAAATAGTTTGGCTATTTCTCAAAAAGTTAAACATAGTGTTACCATATGACTCAGAAATTCCACTCCTAGGTACATGCCCAAGAGAACCAAAAACACGCCAAAATTCGTGCAAGTGTTTATATTAGCATTATTCACAGTAAGTAAAAAATGAAAACATTCCAATGGTCATCAACAGATAAATAGATAAACAAAATGTACTGTATCTGTGCAATGGCATACTATTCAGCCATGAAAAAGAATGATATTCTGATACATGCAACCACATGGGTGATTCTTGAAAACATAGTGCTGTGTGAAAGAAGCCAGATAGAAGAAGTCAGATAGTGTGTAATTCTTTTTATATAGACTATCCTGAATAGGTAAACCTATAGAGACAAAACGCATAGTAGTAATTTTCTGGAGCTAAAGGAAAGGAAAGGAGAGGGGAGTTACTGTAAATGGGTATGGGTTTTCTTTTGGGGGTACTGGATAGATAAATCTAGGTAGTGGTGCTAGCTGGTGATAGTTGCACAGCTCTGTGAATATACCGAAACACACTGATTTTTATGATTTAGAGACTGAATTTTATGGTATATGAATTTCTTTCCCTCTCTCCCTCTCTTCCCTCTTTCTCCCTTGCTTTCCTATAGATAGATAGATAGATAGATGTGGACTAAGTGGTTGGATATTGATATCTGGAAATCCCAGGACAACTACAGTTTGGAGAAAAACATTTGGAAATTATTCACATATTGATAGTAATTAAGCCTTGGATGAATATGAGTTTAGGAAGAAATAATGTAGCATAGAAAAAAAAATTCTAGTACTATTTAAAAAACAGGTAGAAGAAGAGGAGGTGGCAAGAGCAGTTGTGAGTGAGTGAGGACGAGGAAAGCAGGTACTGTTGCAGAGGACAGGGTAGGAGTTTGTCACGCAGAAGTGAGTAAACATGTGTCCAGATGCTGTTGAGAGACTAAGAAAGATGATAACAAATGTTCCTGTTGGATGTTGCCATAGAGAGGTGACTAGTGTAGTTGGTAAACTCAGTGGTGGAAAAATTAGGACCAAAATTATTTTCTAATGGTTTAAAGAGTGACTCTTTCTAAGTATACTCTTTGCAAGAAATTTGTGAATAGGAGAAAACAGATAAGGCTATAGCTCTAGAAATTATGAAGACTTATTTCCAAACTGAAAAGTGCTAACTAAATACAAATGCAGTTTGATTAGCAATGTTAATTGTGTAATCCAGTCTCATATTGTTCCTTTTATGAAAAATACAAGCTTTAGATTAGATGGTCCAAGAAGGTTTGCAATTTCAGGATGAAGAACTGAAAATATTGTAAATATATTCATTTTATGATTTCCTATAACATTTGAAGTAGAATTATTTCTACTATTTCTGCCTATAAAAACATGTAAATAATACACATATAGTCAAACCAAAATGAATTAGTGATTATTTAAATTGAAAGAACTTTATAATATGGCATATTTAAACATTTGTAGAAGGAATGAGGGAGGGGAGTATATGAATATTACACTAATTTGATTAAAGTCCCCCACAGTGGCATCTTACTTGAAACAATCTGTGCAATTAACACTTCTTGCCCTTGCCCCGCCAAAAACTCACTCTTCGTTTCCTTCATTCCATAAGTCTCAATTTATCCTAAGTGTTAAGCAATCTAATTATCAGACCTAAGTATGAATATCTAAGAAACTTTACCTCAGGTTGTAAACCTTTGAGAGGAAGAACTTATCCTTATTTTTAGAAGGAATTTATTACCAAATTAATCTCGAGTTCTGGACTATTTGTTAGATTTTCTGGTTTAAAATCACCTACAAATCATCCTTCTAGCTCAGTCCCGCATTATCCATTTTTTTTTTTTTTACATTAAGCAGATTAATTTTTATTTTCACCATTTTGTTCAGTTAACATATAAACAGAATTTCCTCAGTAACTATCCTGTGGGTGGCATTGTGGTTGTTGCTGGGGTAAACATAGAAATATGGAGTAGTAGTCAAAAACTTAAGATTTATGAAGGAATCCAGGACACTCTGTGTTGAGTCAGCCTGTCCTATTACTGGCTGTGTGAAATTGGGCCAGTTACCTAGCCTCCCTAAGCCGTAATGTTTTCATGTGAATTAAAGTGGTAATAGGAATGTTACAAAATTAAATAAGAACAATTCATGTAAAACATGTAAACATGTAAAACAGTACTAGGCACACAGTAGACACTAATCTGATCTGTGATATTGGTGATAAAGAGAAACACTTCAACAAAGAATTTGTACCCTCTTAAATTATCACAGCATAAACTTTCAATGTTTTTTCCTAAACTAGAAGGAGTTTCTATTATTATAAGGGGAATCTTCATTTTTGAAAGATGTCTTCCATTTCACTCTTGCAATGTTTTCAACTTGAGGATTTTCAATTATCTCTCGTGAGATTTTTTGGAAAATTTAGTATGCATGGTGACTTTAGAAACTTATAAACACTTGCTATAGTTTATTCCATACAGGTGTCACCTACTAGAAGTACATAAAATTTAGCGTCCTACTTAATGAAAATATCATTAATATTCATGGCCCATCAAAAGAGTCAAGTTCGGTTTTTCCAGTCACGTAATTTAGAAGCGTTCTCTGTCAAATCACATCTCTCAGTCACACCAAACATTCTGTTCATTACAAAGGCTTTGTTAATATCGTTACAAAATTTAAGGACAGCTAGCAATATAAAAGTCGTCACTGATTACTGTGAATATAATAAACTTTATATTCAGAAGACACAGACTTTTTGGCATTGTAAGTTCTATATTTAATTTATATGCATATGTATATATGTAATACCTACTATAGAAATCCTCAGGATCTTTGACAATATTGCCAATAAAATGTGAAAGAATGCCCTTATTATCTTAAACTGCACAGTGCTCTGAAGCCATAGTGAGGGGATTAGCACCACTGTTCAAAGGCCAATGCCAAAAGAGGCCCTTTCATCTTTACTGAATTCCCAGATGTCGGGGCAAAGGCACAGGCAGACTTCAAGAGGCAGAGAATTTCATAAACTTGGATGTACAGTGTATTTCTTAGGTGATTATAAAGGAAGGCAATAATTTGCTGAATTCTAAAAGAACACACCATATTGTCAAGACAAGCATTTTGTTTCTCAATGGATCTATTATTCAGAATCTGTTTGGATGCCTTAAAAATAGATAACAGAAAGTAGAATAAATTTTTGAACTGGACATGGGACTAGAATCACCAAGTAGACAAATGCCACATCTTCAATGTTATATTAATGGTCTTTTAAATTTTCACTTAGGTGCTTCGTTTTACATATATACACATTCTTTTTTGGAAGAATTTATATGCGGAAAAGAATTATGCATGTATGCTTATGAGTAGTGTGTAATGTTCAAAGATGTGCCTTATGCTGAACTGCGTCTCCTTCCCATAACTTGGAGTCATAGGTGGTTTTACTTTAGATTTCTAAATCTCTGTGGTGGCTGACCATAGTTTTGGTGGATCTCTTTAATTTTATTTGGGTCAATTTTACATAAATTTTTACCCAGTACTATATTTTTGAAGTGCTGGGAATAAGAAGAGAGAGAGAGGAAAGGAGAAGGGGACAGGAGAGGGGGAGGGGGAAAGAGTGTGCACTTCTAAGCTTAGATACGTGAATCATTTCAGGTTTTAAATCAGAAAGACATAGACAAAGTCATATTGATTAAAACGAAGTTTCATTTTGTTGACTATATTCCCTGTGCGGTACAGCACATCTCCAGAATACGTTTATTTTATAAGTAGAAGTCTGTAATAACTTGGTATGGAGACAGGTGGTGGCTGGATCTACCATGGTGATCATTTTGTAATGTATACAAGTATCAAGTCACTATGTTGTACACCTGAAACTAATATGGTATTGTATGTCAATTTTAATTCAATAAAAAGAAAAAACAACTGGAGCCGGCCCAGTGGTGTAGTGGTTAAGTTCTCCCACTCTGCTTCGGAGGCCCAGAGTTTGCAGATTCAGATCCCGGGCATGGACATAGCCCCACTCATCAAGCCATGCTATGGTGGCATCCCTCATAAAATAGAGACAGACTGGCACAGATGTTAGCTCAGGGCCAATCTTCCTCACAAAAACAACAACAAAACAAAAACACAAAGAACAACAACAAAAAAATTGGCGATTCCAAAAATAAAACAAAGGTTCATATACATCATGCAATAAAACAAAGAAACATAAAAATAAAACCGAATTAATCCAGCCTACGAATAAACTTAATATGTTTTCATCTGCCTCTGTAGTTTTAGTATACTATTCCTAAAGTTGATAACCCATAGGTGATGTTGCACAGGATGTGACTGCACCAAAAAGAAAAGGCTGTCAATCATTGACAGTTGTAGTGTTGGTAAATGTGCAGCTATCTCACACTAAATTAAAATAAGCGAAGAATATTACTTTACATTCAATATAGCTTGATGCCTAAAACATTTGAATTAACTCCCATGTGAAGTTCACTATAGTCCACTTTTTCAAAAATCACATTAGCTGTATGATGTCAGTAAACATTGATAAATTACAAAAAAATAGTGCAGGGAAATATGACCTTTAAGATTTTAAAAAGTCAGTGGTTTCCCAAAACTTTATCTACTTATTAGATATTGCCTGCATTCTTTCATGCTTAAAATGCATTTATTCAACAAATATTAAATATTTTACGTATGCAAGGTACTGTGCTGGATTCCATAGGGAATACAAAGGTTTATAAAATGTGTTGCCCTACCTGAGGAAATTTACAACTGAGTTTGAAAGAAAAAAAAAGACCCAAATAAATATCACACAAAGCAATATATCATTGTAATATAAATGGCACATCGGAAGGTCTCTTGACTTTCTAAGAAAGTAGAAATGATCTTTGAGAGAAGCTATTAGGATCTTGAGATGACATTACTAGATATATCAAGCCCACAGCAATTACAGGATGTTTGTTCAAGCGATGATACTGTATGATCAACACGCACAGAATGTCTGGCATGTATGTGAAGGATGAACTGGAGTTGTCAGACATGTGAAAATGATTGGCCAGCTGTTTCAATTTGAGAGTTTTGTTTTTATCCCATTTTTAATAAATATTTATTACATCTCTAATATTTTTCATTCATGACAAAAGATACAAGAATGCTTCTCAAAGATGTTCACAGGTAAGGGTAGGTATAGTTAGTCCAAATGCAACCAAACATGTTTTATATTTTTTTTATTACCCTTGGATTCAGCTAAGTTTAAGTATTTCTGGTAAAACTGTGTAAGGGATCAAAAAGCGTGTTACGGAGAAATTTGAAGAGTTATTATTTTAATAGAAAATAAAAATAATATAATCCAACTAGAAAAGCTTTGACCCAGAAAGAGGAGATGATTTTGAGCACAGCACGGTATTTGTCACTATGATGTATCTCATAGCCCAGCCTCTTGTGAACTCATGTCTGAGTAGTCCAGAAGATTTGGAAGCATTACTAAAACTTGACAGAGACATCAGTGAATGTCAACCACTTTTGTTAACAAGATGATCTACTCTACCACTGTAGCAACCAATGCTATGGCGGCCCAGCTTTGCAATTTCCTCTTATGAGGATTGTTAAGTTTTAGTATTGCTTAAGCCAGTTGGAAAGAGTTTCTGTTACTTTCAATAGAAAGCCTTCTATATGACACAAGGAATAAAAATAAGTTTCAAGTCACACGGCCATGTGGAATGAAGCAAGCATTAACAAAACTTGGAAGATGTGGCAGACATACCTATCTAGGAATGTGATCATTTCAATATTATCAGTATTAAATTGAAGATGGGGATGTCTTCCTGGATGAAGCAACATAATAGCAATGATTATTCACTTATGCATTTAATACATAGCATTAAGCAGTTAAAAACAGAGCAGATATTAAGTTAAGGAAGAACAAAATATTAAAAACTAATGAAGATAAATAAAGGGAAAACTGCATGGTTCAGAAGTAAACAGTATTATAGCCCTAATAAGATAATCACACAATTTTGATTTAACCAAAATTTGGGATATAAAATTGGAAGGAAGACAGATGATGAGACATATTCCATAATTATAAGTTAATGTTAATATCTAAAATTGATTAAATTTTCGAGATGCAAAAATAAAATAAATAAATAAAAGATTTTGGAGAAGGTTGTTTAGGGGTAGAGTTGGGTGATGAAGGCATCTGAAGATTTTTTTTATAAAGGTGGAATTTTATTAGATTTTTTGAATGATGTTCAAATATTGAAAGATAATGTTCAGATTTAAGGCACAAATAAAATGTACGTTTGCTATCTATTGTGAATGCAGGGTTTTTTACTCTCAATAATAAGAACAAGGAATGTATGAATATCTCTGAATATTTTCTTACTTTAATGAGGTCTTCCATTCCCTTTGGCTAGACTTTTGTAAAACAGAACCTTTTAAATGGCTATTTTTTAATTAACATATTATTAAACAGTTACTATATACAGACTTTATAGTAGATCCTAAGGTTGTAGATATAATGGAGTATGTTTCCTGAAATTGGCAGTTTATATTCTTCTGGATAAACAGAGATGTAAATAGTTAGAATTACGCTTTAAGTGTTAATAGACGCAACAATAGTGCTAAAGAAGGATTACATGAAAGATGCAGACTCCAGGAGGCAGAAGATAAATCTTGACTCAAAAGAAAAATAATCTAGAACTTTAGAGAACTATAAACAGCCTGGAATGACAAGAGGAAAGGGTACTCTTGAAAGAGACAAGAGAGAAAATTGGAGGGATTATCAGCCGCAACAACATGAAGCCAAGGAGAGTTACTGAAGTATTTTAAATAGAAGAAGGAAGTGATTAATTGTAGCTTTCCTGTGTGAACTGTAGCTGTCCGTATCTTACTTTAATTTCTATTGATGTACGTGGGACTTCTCACTTCTCTTTAACGATATTCATAAATAGTTTGAAGTGATTATTTCTCTCTATTTTGGTAATTGCGGCTGTCTTTATTAATGTCATTTTAGGTACTCTTCTTCACCTTTTTGAAACTGCATAGAACTGTTCTCTTTCATGAACATTGCACCTAATTTTCCTTCAAAGTACATGCTAAACCAACATTGTTTTGAAATGCTTCTAATTTGAATATTTATTTGGAAATGTTTTACACATCCCTTACTGAGGGTTCACACAGACACACATGCACACACACACACAATTGCAGCCTTATTCTTCTTACAGAAGATGTTAATTTTAAAAAATGTGATGAGTCCATTTATAAAATAGGAAAACAAAGTGTGATCTCGATTGATTACATCTAAGCATCCCACAGTGCTGAATCTCAATAAGCCATATTAACACTATGAATAAGTATTACGTATTCTTCCAATTGATAGGTTATCAGGCTGACTAGAGATAAAAGACATAACTATAGTTAAGTACATAAACAGCTTCTTTTCAAAATGTGGAAGGCATCCATCATTGTCTTTCAAATTGGTCATCTGCCCTTTCTATCACTGAAGGCTACATTTCCTCTGGAGCTTTACTATTTATTTTTTAAAATCATACTAGTTGGTATTTACAACTCAGTGCATAAAGTTGCATTTGACAATCATACTCAAATAACCTGAAATTTTTTTAAAAAGAGACAGCTCTGCTCCAGTTTTTGAGTTTCATCTTTGAACACGTCAATCAACTCCAAATTGCATCAGCCATATTCAGATAATCAAAATACCAGGAAAGTTTTGCCGTAATAATTTTTTGGCTAAAACTGATTAAGACTGACAAAGATAACAAAAGAACTAGAAGAGGAAAGGAAATAGAGATAATGAATAAGTAACATATGAATATTAGCATGTTTATTCCCAGCCCTCGAATTTAACATTTTAGAATTTACCATCTTCATATATAAAACGATGAGTCATACTTATATTTTATTGGAAGGTACAGAATGTATATTACTATGCCTGTATAAAGAAAGTACTGAAAATATTTTGATGAAATATTTGAATATATCTCCATGGAGATTCCAGCTCAGTATTTCTGAAGATTTTGTCTCTTGCCATAAAAAAGAGGCATATAATAAAACCATTATTATGAGATGGAATTAGTAATATTTTCTCTCCCTAGCATATTACTATATGTTGTGATTTAAAAATAATTATTAATATCCGTAGATGGTGAAAGATTGTCCTCCAAGAGCAAAAATCCAAATTCTTGTTCAATAAACCTGATGCATATAAACGAATGGACAAATGAATGAACGGATTTGGGGCAGGAAGAGTGCTGCCAATCACACCTCCATACATTTTGAAATGTTCTCGTAGTTATTAAAATTAGTTGTCAAAAACTAGCTTGTAATTTTGTTTACTCTGAAGTTAGTGGAAAAGAATGTTTGACAAGAATAACTAGAAAAACTAAAATAAGGTGCCCTGGCAAACTCAATCCCATTTGTTAGAATTGTCCCAAGTTCTTACACCATCGTGGCTCTTCCATTTTACTGCCGACTTTGGGGAGAATGTTAAAGGATACAGCACCTCTCAGGGCAAAAATGAGATCAATTGTTCCTAAAGAGGAGGGTGAGAGCCCTGCTAATAGCAATCATCTTTATTCAATTTTGAATTCTACCTTATTGTCTATGAGAATAAAATAATCAGTACTTTGTTGATGTATAATTTACATCCTGTAAATGCACAAATGTAAGGGTACAGATTTATGAATTTTTGCACCTGTGTACATTACTAAAATGTCACCCAGATGGAGATATTGGTTAACACTGCTGTAACCCCAGATAGTTCCGTTTGCCCCTTTCAGTCAATCATGACCTCCTGCCCCAGGCAACCACTATTCTGATTTCTAAGAAGAATAGTTTTCCTGTTCTAGAACTTCCTATAAATAGATACACTCAGAGTATACTCTTTTGTGACTGATTTCTTTCGCTCCATGTTATATTTTTGAGAGTCGTCTATGTTTTTTGCATGCTTCAGAAAGCGTTCCTTTTATTGCTGAATAGTATTCCACTTTATATGATATATCACAATTAGTTTATCTATTCTTACGTTGATAGATACTCGGGTTGTTTGCAGTTTGAGGTTATTTCCAATAAGGGTGCTTCAATGATCTGGAAATAATCTTATTTTACAAATAAACCTATGTTTTTGAAAAATGTACATAATTAAGGCCAAAGTTTTCATTGGTGGAAATCTATTAGAAACAGAGAATCATTTTCAATTCTACTCTGTGAGCTGTGGACTCTTGAATCTAAATCTTAAAACAGCGACTGACATCAATATTTTTTTACGTGTGTCTTTATTTTCATTGTTTTTCTGCTTTATTGCGACATAATTGACAAATTAACATTGTGTGAATTTAAGGTGTACAACATAATGATTTGGTATACATATGTAGTGTGAAATGATTACCACAGTAGGGTTAGTTATGACATCCACCACCTCACATAATTATTGTCTGTGTGGTGAGAATGTTTGAGATCTACTCTCTTAGCAATTTTAACTAAGCAATACAGTGTTACTAACCATAATCATCATGCTGTACATAAGATTCCCAGAACTTATTTATCTTATCATTCAAAATTTCTCCCCTTTGACCAACATCTCTCCATTTTCCCCAACTTCCAGCCCCTGGCAACCACCAACCTACTTTCTGTTTTTATGAGTTCAACTTTTTTAGATTCCACTATAAGTGAGAACATGCAGCATTTGTCTTTCCCTGTCTAACTTATTTCACTTATTGGCATCAATATTTATAACAATAAGGCCAGGGCACTATTAATGTTTATAAGACATAGGTCAGAGACAGAGAATGAAATCTCAACCTGTTGAAAGATTTGAACTTTCCTGAAAGGAAGGTGGAGTATCAGGCAGAGAGAGCTTACAAGAGGTACGGTCGGGATTCTGGTGTAAACCTGAGGGCAGCAGAGCCAGGCCTGGGTTGGTAGGAGTGTTCACATGGAAACTTGCAAGTGGTGCCCTCAAGATTGACGTGTCTCACACATTATGGGAAGACTATGCAAGGGAGGTCCTTGGAAATTGGAATTTCAACTTTTATGTCTTCTGGATTGAAATTTCTACTTGAGGACACACTATTATTAATGTGTTAGGAGCAAGGTGGCAAAGGAAACAAGGTATGTTCTGCTATATCTTCTTCAAGGAGTCCTCTCTTTGTGGGGATAATAATTTGATTTTTATCATGATTATGTCTGGCAACTGGCAGATGTACAACCTAGAAAGCCATGGGAAGAACGTGGCAGAGAAACAGTAAGGCCAACCCATGTGATTGCTCTGCAGGTGAGAAAAGCCCTACATCTGTGAGAGTGGAAAGGCAGGCAGAGAGCAGGGTCACTGGGGTTTCATAAATAAAAATGGTGGAAAATTCTATTGTCATTCCATAATTTTGAGAAATAGGAATGAAAACCAAGATTAGATTGTAAGAGAGACTGGTGAGTTCATTTGAAGTCTCTGTCACCATCGTGGTAAAGCAATGTTCAGATGTATATGGTACGAAAGCAAGCACATGACCATGAAAAACTGAAAGTTACTGGACACCAACACTTTTTTTCTGGCCTGGGCTATTTCCCCAGCATTAGGAAGCACTTTCAAAATTTGCAAAGTAATGCTAATTTTGGGAGTCTGGGAATACTCTAATACTGTATACAGAAGACCTAGGAAGGTAGGATATCCGTTTTGTAAATAGAATACATTTTGAGAATAATGTCTGAAAAGCATAATTTTAAAGCCAATGGAAAAGTAGAACCAGTGAATGCTCTAGTTACCTAATTTCTACTGAATGACTGAATTGAGTCTGTAAAACCAGAGTATCCAGACCTCCAGATTAAAGTTAAAACTATCTTCCTAGTGGTATCTAGAAAAATGGCAGAAGCCAAGATTAGACAACTACATTATTTTAGAATGTATTAATATTTTAGCAAGCACTTTTTATATGAAATATTTTTTTAAAGTAGTTAATCCTGGTAACAATTGAGGCACAGAGAAGTAACAAAAATTCCCCAAATCCCCAAAGCTAGCAAGTGGAGGAATCTGAATTGAACCTGTCTTTTGCTTTCGATGTCTATTTTGTCTCACTTATCCAAATAAATGAGTGTTATGAACCATTGTCACCCCTGATATGAAAGAGAATTTTCTCAAGGGAGAAAAATGTTGGGTCATGAATGTCTCCAGCTGCTTAATAGGAACCTAGATGAGTTTCATCAAATAAATTGTTTCCAGAGTTAGAGGGTAGTTTCCAGAGTATCTTGGGAATTGTCCCTGAAGCTTTCTCTAGAGACATGAAATGTAGGATATCATGGGAACATTTAAAGATAGATTAACTATGCATTTTCTAGTTTTTCAGAGATGGTATTTCAGTTATGAGGGGTTAATCTTATGAAAAGTAATGCACTTTTATTTCTAAAATTTTAATGCAAATACCAGCTAGATAATGTAATTTACATTTTGGGAAGACTGTATTGATGAGCTACAGAAAGAACGTGAGCAGATAAAGACAGATATTAGATATAAATTATAACACATGTAAATAAATGTCATTTGCATAATAGGTGGAATACATTTTTTTCATGGTCTTTGCTGGAACAGCTTAAATTTGATTGACTTTATGGGCTCAGTCTCTTTGGAGGGCAGGGACCAGAGGTACTCAGATCTAGATGTGTATCCTTTCACTTTAGGGACCCATCGGGTTAAATTCCTAAGCTTAATATTTGCAATGGTGCAAAGGCTCATGAGCTTGTAATCCTCCTTTTGTGGCCAAGGACAAATAATCTTATTTTAATTTGAAACTAGCCTTACTTGAGTATTTATCAGTTGTGAATGAAAGGATGGGTTCAAGAAAAACAATTCATCAAGAGGGGGAAGCAAGTTGTGGCTCCTTTTGCAATTTTTCTCCTAGGGCTTCACATAGAATCTATCTCCAGGAAGCGATGACACACAAGAGGCTGATTCGTACTCTAGGAGCTTGTCTTCCCAGCATTTCATAACAGATAATGCTTGAAGTGTAGAGGAGACTCTCATGTGAAAAACCGCCTTATCTTTTTTATTTTTTCCCATTTTAAAGTGTAAGTATGCTACATTAACTCACAAGAGTGCTTTTTCCATTTCCTTCTAACTATATAGAGACACCTTATTTTTCAATTAGAATGGTGTGTTTGTCTTCTTTTTAAGTTCTATTTACTCTTATCTAAAACATTACCCTGCTTAAACTACATTGCTCCTGCTTGATTAAATTTTCAGTTAGTATTGAAGTGCCATGATGCAGGAGACAGTTGTAAGCAGAACCTTGCTGCAAAGGACGTAATTAATTAGGCCATTGATGGCATACTTTATCTCTCAAAGGCAACCTTACGCCAAGCACCATTCCTGAAATCAAGAAAATGTTGGCCATTTGCTAAAATAGAAAAGTTACAGAGGGGACAAGTGGTGGAGAAGTGTCATCATCCATGCCACGAAAGCCACTTACTTCCAACATGAGCCTCAAGAAAGCTTTGTATCTGATTCATATGTTCAAAAATATGTTTAAAAATTATTTGAAGGAATTTCAAGTGCAGTGCTATAAACTTGAAATGCACAAATGAATATGTTAGCTAATTCTTGATGGTAAAAGAAGTGGTCAGATAGAGAACTCAGTAAATAAAACTCTTTCGATTCTCAACTGTTGAGTCCTTGAGGATACATGAGTGACTTTTACACAGGGACAACTTTATGGAATTTCTATTTCAGAGGGGAATGTATTATTATATGAGTAACCATAACATTATGTGATAAGTTTAATATTAATGCTATTGCTGAAGCAGCGAAGAGGTAAGTATTAATATCACCTGCTAGGGTAGGGGAAGGCTGGAAGAGCTGATGAAATTGGAGAAGGATCTTGAACTGTGGTAAGATTTTAAAAGGTAAGCAATGGGGAGGGCAGTGAAGGCAATATCATTGTCATGAATAATGGTGTAGGGATACAAAGGAGTAAATGTTTTTAGGAAACACTGAGAAGTCTGTCACTGTTAAAAAAAAAAAATTTGGTTAGGAAAGGCAGAAGTAGGTCAAGGCCAGATTATGAAGGGCCTTACAGACAATGTTAATACATTTGTATAGTTAAGCTAGTAAACCTTTTTATATACAAAAAAATACTGTGCCAAATGAAGAATGGAACACTAGAATCCGAAATTGGAAGTCCTTTATTTCCTTGAAATAGCAGGGTCAGTTCCAGCTCACTTCCAGATTTAAACCTCAGAAATACTTATTTTCTGAGGTCTTTATTTACACTCCACAGTCTCAGAGACCAGTATTACAGGCACTTTTCTTCAGAAATGGCTCAACTGAGAGACATTTTGAGCCCAAATACATAAATATATATATTTTTTTTTAACAGCAGCAGGATTCTGTAACCCAAACTCATATTTTCCTAAGTCTGCCAGAAACGGGTGTTTTTAAATAAACTGTAAAGAAAAGCTATTGATGATGGGAAGGAGAAATTGCTTACTCACATACATTTTGATAAATAAATGACAAGCAAATAGGCGTATATGAGGAAGCCATTTGGTTTAAAATTAATTTGGTCTGACCTTGTTTTTCCAAAAGGGTCTGACATGGCCTGTTGAGCATGCATTATACATTTGCTTTAAGCATTTACTATGCCCCAAAGACAATAATGATGCCCCTAAAATAGGGATATAACTTCCCACATATTGGCATTTCCTTTAGGATAAGCATCTCTCCCTAAACTAAAGATTAATTACTGACCTGCTGTGCTCACCTTGTCACCACTTACCTTGTGACCACTGACCTGCTGACCACCGATCTGCTGTGCCAGCTAAGCATACCCTGACAATTATAAAAGGGACATTCCTAACATATGTGATGTAAGCTCTTTGTTCCAAGGTGATATATGAGCACTCTGCATACTTCACTTCTTTGGTGCCCTTCCTTCCTTGGGGGAAGGAAGGCCCCAGGCTAGTCCTCAGATCTGGCTCATAATAAACTCACCCCAATTTCTATTTATAGATTGGTTATGGATTATTTGCGTTGACAATTTTGTCATTACCAACTTTTCAAAGTGTGCTTGTGAGTGACTGTTATACATATGGTCCAGTTCCAGAAAATACCTGAGACACACATTTTCTTTTCAATTATAACTGAAAATAGGTTGGCTGTGACTGTTCAGGGTCGTTAATTACCTCCTTCAATGCAGTGATCTGTCTAAGATATCAGAGTATTTTGCCTATTCTTTAACGTTCTATTTTCTTATCTTTTGTCTTTGGGACAGGCAAAGCACAGCTGCTAAGCACACCAGCCCCAGAAACAAATTGGGTTGTGAGATTAAACACCAGGAGACAGTTGGGGTTTTTCAAATTTGCATGGCTAATGTAAACAGCCCCAAGATCTCATCAGTGAAATTTGGAGGGGACCTAGTGGGTGGGCTTTCTTCTCCCTGCTGGGAAAAGCAATGGTTAGTCCTTAAAGAAACGAAACAAGACAAACAGTTGAGTCATAAAAACATAGCATGAGCAAAAATGACATCTTTATGACAGCTTATTCTTTGATGCATGAATACTGAGAAGTATTAGCTTTGCCTATATAATAATCACCTTTTTAAGTCACAACCCCTGTGATTATAATAAGCATTTTTTGTATTTTCAAAAATGGAAAAATATTATGTTCTTATCTAATTTAAAGATTATATTGATACTTAATTTATATTCATATTAAACTTATGTTCTGCTGATGCAACTTTTTATCCTTTTTAAGAAATACATTTTTATGGTAGAAACAAGAGGAACAATCTAACTTTCTATTCTCTGACATTAAAGAGACATTTATTGCTATCTATCTTCTTTTAGGATATAGTTTACATCCACTCTTTCGTTTCTTTTTTTTTTTATTAAGGTTATGATAGTTAACATCCTTGTGAAATTACAGTTGTACATTATTATTACTCATGTTGTAGGTACACCACTTCACCCCTAGTGCCCTCCCCCCACTCCCCTTTCCCCTGGTAACCACCAATCAGTTCTCTTTGTCCATATGTTAACTACCACCTATGAGTGGAGTCATACAGAGTTCGTCTTTCTCTGTCTGGCTTATTTCACTCAACATAATACCCTCAAGGTCTATCCATGTTGTTGTGAATGGGACGACTTTGTTCTTTTTTATGTCTTTCTTTTCTATTTTTGCATTTACAACCTGCAATACGATATGCATACAATATGCATGATCCTATATCTTTGTCTTTGCAATAGCCATGACCATGACCTCCCCACCTGGGGACCACTCTATTCTAATTCTTTCTGCATGCTCTTACAATGTTAATCTTTGCAATCAATGAAAGCAGAGGCCTTGGAGGCTTCTACAGGGCAGTAGCCCTGTCCCCAAGATAGTGACTGACACAAAAGAAGTGTTTGCCTTTTCATCACTTTTGAACGAATGGTTAGATGTTACCATTGCAATTAAAGTCATATTGAGTAAAATTCAAAATGGTATCCATTGTTCTCACATTCTCATTTCAATCTAATTGAAACAATCTGAGAGGTAATCTAAACCAATACTCTCATTTGAATGTGAGTGAAGAGAAGTCCAGAGAAATTATATACATTTATGTTTAATTGTTAATCTTACACAATATCCCAGGTACTGTTCAATGCCCTGCTAATACAAAGAAGAGTATAACCCCAACTTCGTGATGCTGAGTGACTCACAATGTGGGAGAAAGTGTTGTAAATATATAGCCTAGGTTAAAGGTTCTCCCACTGTGGTCACCTGAGCAGCAGCATCTACTAGGACCTTGTCAGAAATCACCTTCTAAGACTCTCTCTCCAGCACTACTGAATCAGGACCTCTTGAGGGGGAGGAGGCTAGCAATCTGCATGTTAGTAAGTCTTGTGGGTGATTCTGATGCACACTAAAGTTTGTGAAAACCTGGGTTAATGGCAATACGTAAATGCTGTTTTAGCTCATTGCTAACATAACTCTTATGGTTAACAGAAACAACATTGATCTGTTGCTGTCAGGAAGGATATTAAAAGATATGACATGGTCTCAGAGCTGATCTGGAAATGTTCATTCTCCAATGATAAAATCGAAAGCTGGAAGTTATTATTTTACAAAGAAAAGGAGATATAATATTATTGCCACCACCTAGCTTCTAGAATGACCAAATCAAGAGAAAATTAGCTTCATCTATACCCCTACTCATCTTTTCCTGCACTATCCATTGAGTTATCTCGAAGCAAATCATGGAAAGATTTAAAGAGTATACCACTATGTAAAATGGACAGCTAGGACAAGGTAACTCTCTACGGAATCTAAGTTTTTCATATGAATAGATATTTCTTTCCTAAGCGGCTGGAGAAAATTTTTGGAGTCTCTTCTGGTCTTATTCACATTTCTTCTGTCCTTTGTTTTCCACTTTGCTGATTTACTTCTGTGTTTCTCAGAGAAGCCACGTCCCAGACATTCTAAACTGGGCTGACTCTGTCCTGGCTTCTCTTTTTGGTCTAACCAGCATTCATTTTAGGTGCATAGCATGTACTGATTGTATGGCTAAGGACGTTTGTATTTTCTCCAAGATTCGCTTCACAATTTTTATAGCTATTTAGTTGCATTTCATCTTCATCATCATTGTATTAGCATTCTTTATGTGTCAGGCACTGTTTTAAGCTCTCACAATATATTAACCTAGTTATTTCTCACAATAACTCTTTGAGACAGATGTTACTGTTGTCCTCACCCTTATTTTTTTTTTCCAGAGAAAGATGTTGAAACACACGGAAGTTATGTAACTTACCTACGACCACGCAGTAGCAGAGCTGGGATTCCAACCCAGTTTATCTCCAGAGTCTGAGACCGTGGGACTAACCGTTATACAATGTTCTCATCACTATCATTTGTTTTTCTTCTTCTAATTCTATTCAGAAGACTCTCTAATTTCTGGCCCTATGATTTGAGAGTCATTGTTCCTTATTGTGTGTTTAATCATTCTCAACTAACATTTTCTGTTGCCTGCAGATCGTCTTGTGTTACAGGGTAGATTAAGTGGTTGTGCCAAGGATTGGGTGCAGTGGACCCTACCAGGGAAAATATTATTGACGAGGTGGCTTTTGAACTGGCTCTTAAAGGACTTGTATGAGATTTTAAGGCAAAGTTGTGAGGACAAAGTGTGTTAGTAATTGGACAGAGCACAGGCAAAAATCACAGCATCGTACAATACCCTGGCATGTGCAGGGTGCCGTGGTAACTTCAGCAAAGCAAACTTGTAGTAACAGAGGGCAGCAGTGGGATGGAGTCCTGGAGTAACTTACTCCAAGGTGCAGAGTTAGATCTAGTCAAGCGTACTTACATTTTCCCCAGCTTCTATTTCTCTTGTTTTTGGTCTCTCTACAGACAGGAACATCTACCCCGCCATCTTGTCTAGGGAAGTAGTGCAGAAAAGGTTAAGATTATTAGGCTCGAAAATAAGTTAGATCTCAGTGTATAATTCTTATTTTTGTTACCTAGAATAAATGTGACTTTGGGTCATTCTTAACATTCCTTTGCATCATGAGTAAATTAATTGTCACCTAATATTAATAAAGACCAGTGCTTTCAATTCTAGGTGACTAAAACACAACTTTCACTGTGCAGGGCAAGTAAGAGAACAAATACAAATAAGTAAATAGGACAACTTGATGATTTTGTGTGTGTGTGAGGAAGATTGGCCCTGAGCTAACATCTGTTGCCAATCTTGCTCTCTTGGCTTGAGGAAGATTGTTGCTGAGCTAACATCTGTGCCAGTCCTCTTCTACGTTATGTGTGATGCCGCCTCAGTGTGGCTGAACAAGTCGTGCCGTGTCTGTGCCCAGGATCTGAACCCCTGAACCCCGGGCCACTGAAGCAGAGCATGCTAACCACCACGCCACCAGGTCAGCCCGGATGAATTTTTTTTGCTCATTTTTTACTTAACTTCCCTTGATCTTATTGTTTTAACTTATTGTTGGTAAAATAACATTGCAAAATTTTAAAAAAATTTTCAGTGAAATGTAAATAGGTTCAGATCATACAGCAAGTGACAAGAACACTGTATTAAAAGGATTCCTATTGCTTTGCAGGGTCTCTAAGGCAGTTCTGCCTCTGTTTTCTACACAAATTTCACGTACATTTAAGATAAATTTCCCATTTTTCCTACTGACCACCTCAAATGACAACATGCACCTCAAAGTCTTTAGCACAACCCATGCCACAATTGACCGGAACACTAAGTGGTCAGCAAGCAATAGTGCCCCTAGAAGCTCCTGGTCAAAACACATTTTTAAAGTGCAGCCACATTCTGTCCTCAAAAGAAAGTGTTAATAACATTGCCTCAGAAGGACTGAAGAAAGAGAAGCAGATTGCAGCAGGTGTGTGTCAATTGTGTATCCCGCACTATGAGATGACACCATGGCAGGAACTGGAGATACCCAGCCGATCTCAGCTAATTACAATGAATCTCTTTGTTTTTTGAGGAAGATTAGCCCTGAGCTAACTACTGCCAATCCTCCTCATTCTGCTGAGGAAGACTGGCCCTGAGCTAACATCCATGCCCATCTTCCACTACTTTATACGTGGGACGCCTACCACAGCATGGCTTTTGCCAAGCGGTGCCATGTCCGCACCCAGGATCCAAACAGCAAACCCTGAGTGGCAGAGAAGTGGAACGTGCACACTTAATTGCACCACCGGGCCGGCCCCACGATGAATCTCTTAATATAATACTTCCCGCTTACTGGGCACAATCTTATATTTTGTGCTTTTATTGAATTTTAAATTTTATTATCTTTTCTTTTTTTTTAACCAGGCAAAATTTCCTTGAAGGTTTGATATGGCTTTTTTCATCTTACATGATATATATGACTTATTAGCTAATGAAACAATCAGTTAAGTAAAGACAATTCTTTCTATTGATTTAAAATATTGATTTAGAACAGCTGAATTATTTATCTAAGCACATATATGGTTCCTCTAACATATTACATTTATCTCTAATAAAAGCCAGACTGGAATAATAAGTAATCCAAAAATGGTGACACATTATTCTTAATGTTTTAATGCTGTTTATAATGATAAAATTGTCAAATTCAAGTTAAAATTAAATCAAATATTTCTTACCTATAAAACTCTCCTGATTTCTTTTGGTGTATAATTTTATAAATGCATGTCATAGCAACTTATGATATATTATGAAGAGAGTTGCAAAATACGTCTTCAAGCAGTAGCTTATGTTGGAAGAAATTAAATTATACACTTAAAATCTGTGCATAACGGGCCCGGCCCAGTGGGGCAGTGGTTAAGTGTCCATGTTCCGCTTCAGTGGCCTGGGGTTCACCAGTTTGGATCCCAAGTGAGGACATGGCACTGCTCATCAAGCAATGCCGAGGTGGCGTCCCACATACCACAGCTAGAAGGACCCACAACTAAAAATGCACAACTATGTACCGGGGTGCTTTATGGAGGAAAAGGAAAAATAAAATCTTAAAAAAAAAAAATTCTGTGCATAAGAAGGCAACTGAAAACAGTTTGCTGAGAGTATAGTCTTCAAATGTTAATATTCTTAATAATTATGTAAGAATAATTATGTTTCTTCAAAATATTAATTTATTTGATGTCCTTAATTTGCTTCTATTCTATTTTTAAAATTCACTTTTGAGTTCAACAACGTTTATGCTGATTGCTGCATTTAAGTAGAAAAGATAAGATTAATCAGCCAATATGTTTTTATCTAAGAGCGTAATTACACAAGTTCACTGCCATGCATATTTACAAGGTAACAAAGTTTAAAAGAGAACAATATGTTAAAATATAACGAGTTAAAACACATACACTCTTATTTGTGTGCATTACTGTGAAATGAATATTTTAAGAAAGTTCGACTTGGACTATAATTTTGGCAGATCAATTTGCTAAATTTGTTCTTATATCCTTAATATTTAAAAAGATATTGCTATTTTTTGTTGATAATCATATTTTCAGTCATGAAACCAGTGTTTACTAAATTTGGATACTATACTTAGCCCTAATCTACCATTATTATATTTATTTCCCAATAAGGGACAAATGTGACTATTATCCTAAAAATTAAATATCACTTCTCCCTGATGATTCTAGAAAGCTTTAAAAGTATGAATGAGTCAGAATTCTATTTTCATCACCGCATTGAAGAACTGAATCTAAATAATAAGGCATACTTTTTACCTCTCTGGCATTCACAAATATGAGGATGCCAATTTAAGCTAACTTCTGCTGTCTCAGACTTACACTTTGATTTCTGCGCTTTAAATAGTTGCCAGGTTGTTGTTTTAATTGGTTTTGATTTTTCTGTAAAAGGATATTAATAGAACTCATGGACTTGAGGAAGTTTTTTTTCTTTTTTTATTTCTTTTTTGAGGAAGACTGGCCCTGAGCTAACATCCGTGCCCATCGTCCTACACATTATATGTGGGACACCTGCCACAGCATGGCTTGCCAAGCAGTGCCATGTCCATGCCTGGGATCCGTGCCAGCAAACCCCAGGCCTCTGAGAAGTAGAACGTGCGAACCTAACTGCTGCGCCACCGGGCCGGCCCCTGAACTTGAAGAAGTTTCGAAGCAAAAATCTGACTGTTTAAAACCATAGATATAATAAAATATCTCTTTATTCTTAGCTTAAATAATATTTAGAAACTCCAAGGACAAAGTGTCTCTATTACTCTATTATTAAATACTCAACTAATCTCAGAGTACTGATCATCGAGCTCAACCTCTTTATTGTACAGTGAGGAATTCATCAAATTCCCAAAAACCTGCCTTTAGTTGGTTGCAGTGTGGGAGCCTCGCCTCCTACACAACGTCTAGGTCAGTTTATACAGTGAGATCTACTGTGTTTTAACAAAATAGTCTTAAATCTATTTAATAAAAAGAATAGTAACTACTTCATTTTCAAAATTTTTTCTTAGCTAAGTTTGAAGGGCTGCTTTTGCATAACGTATCATTTTGGAAATCACCTGAGAGCTTCTTTCCAATCTACTTCGGCAGTCCGAAATGAAAGCAGCAAAATTGCACAGTATTTTCCTTCTACGTACTTTTCAATACGAAAGCTTAAAGAGCTGACCCTCGAGGAGTTCTTGTTAGAATGGATACAATATCTTTTAGCTATAATTAGGAAATTATTTCTGTCTACATAGTGAGAAAAATATTGCTTTTGAGATTACATAGTTGTATACAATTTTCTCTGACACCACATACTAACATACAGACCAAACATCAAATAAATTTTCATTATTAGAATACAGTAAACCCAGATGCAGGAACTTTAGTTATGTAAAGAAAGTGGACGTGAGAATAATAAGAATAGCTTTTCCTCTAAGAGGATTTGAGACATGTAACCAAGAATCACTAATTCAGTGAGTACAGAAGAATTTAGGAATATGTTAATAATAGCCAGGATCTCAGTGTTTCTGATTTTTCCCATGAGATCGAAAGTCCTATTCCCTCCCTGACAAAGTCCTTTTGTTCTCAACACTACTTAAGTTCAGTTATCAAAAAGATCTCTTACTTGTCCTGATTATCACATCAGAGCACCTAGGAGCTGACATAGTAGGGCTGGTTATCCATTTGGAAAGTTTGCCCCCAGCTGGGTTCTTTGCAATTTAATCGGAAAGGTTGGGAAGCAATTAGAAAATAGTTGCTCCAACACCAGAGATATATCCTGGAGCCAGCTGTGCTGTCAAAAAACATTTCCCATGCACGGCAATTAAAAAACGACTGGGAGCCTATTTCCAGTAACTCACAGAAGAGACATTTGCAAGAAGGTGGGCAGGCTGTGGCTTCACTGTGTCACAGGGAAGCTACAGGTGCGGGGTGAATGAAACTCAAAATTCAGAAAAAGTTTTAACAAACATGAAAGGGGAATTGATCTCTGTTATTGACAAAAACCATATCTACATTACCTCCAAGTAACAATACACACAAATTACCTGTTTTCCTTTTTCCACTGTTATATTCATGTTGAGAAAACACTCTTATGTTATTTTATTTATTTCTCATGCAAGCACACCCCCCACCTCCATCCCGGACTTCTCAATCCACATGATATTGTTTAGACTCTTTCTGCAGAGTGGGTTAGAGTGATCCATGTGGAAAGAAAAGTGAATCCTGGTGCTTCAAACGTTAGTAGAGAGTTTTTAAATCTCTATATGTTACATTTGCTACGTACAGGTGAGGGTTAGTATTTAATCAGACTAATTTTGTGAGGTGCCTCTCTGAATTAGTAGAAAGTCTACAATATAGGGACATTTTAAAAGAGGCTAATTTTATTAACTTCGAATATTGAATCCTTTGTAGAAACACTAAGGAGATGACCAATCTTTTGGATTGTGTTGGATTGTGTTGCTGAAACAAAAGAACCTTACAATTTAAGTGGTGTAAGACAGCAGGCATTTATTTTTCCCTTCTGTAACAGTGCAGTACGGTGTTCCTGGTTGCCAGGCAGCTTTGTTCAATGGGCTGATTTAGGGTGCCAAAATTGCCTTTAGCAGAGCCATTTTAAATGCAATAAAAGCTGTTCTTTCCAGAGAAACTGCTTTGCTCTCTTGAACCTTGGCCTGGGCCAAAATGACAATTGTTTTACAAGCAGTTGTTTGAGAAGTCAGCAGGAGAACAGACATCCTGATCACAAAGACTGAGGATCGTGGACTTTCTGAAGCTAGAATCAATAGACAATCAATGTTTAGCCAAGACTGGCTCTCTGCCTCCAACTCCGATTAAAATTCTTTGTAATACAACCTCCCTTCTTTGCCTTTAAAAGCCCCTGACTTTTACTCCCTAGCAGGACACTATTTGGGTTTCTACCTGAATCTGTGCTCCCCAAATTGCAATTCTTGAGACCCCAAATAAACTTTTTTGCTTCTTTTGTAGTTTATGACTCTTATTTGTTGCCAAGGGCTATAGGTTCTTTTATTTTAAGGTTTGCTGTCCCCTAGGATTTGGGAGACATGTAACTGGAGAAAGGAGAGAAAATGAAGATACACACACTTTATAACAGCAGAAGTGCCACCATCATTGCTACTTATATGCTGTTGGTGCAACTAGTCACGTGGTCACAGAGGGAGGCCAGGTGGAGTGGGTTGCTGAGAAATGTCGTCCCTGGCTGAGAACCCACCTCCCAGACAGAATTCCGCACTATGGAAGATAGAGCACAAATTTTGGCGGACTACTAGTCACAAAAACTTTGCTCTTGACAGTTCTTCCTGCCACAGATATGTATAACAAAGGGATTCAATAGAAAACATGTGATTATAAATGCCTGAGGTGTGGGGGTATAAGCAATCTAGGTTCTATACGAACTAATCACAACTTTAAGATCATTTTATAATAAACTATATGACAAATGGAGTAAAAAATTAACACATTTTTATTTTCGAAATTTCTTTGACACATTCCCACAAAATAAAGTAACAACAAATTGAAACTGCAAGTAACATGATCAGTTAGGAAGTACACTGACTCATAAGATTCACGTCTACTGCCAATTTGTCAAATCAAACTGAGTGTGTCATCTTGGACAAGTCAATGCATCTTTCTTATTCTACCATCTAAATCTAGAACATACTGGAAGGTTAAATTAGTTCATATGCAAATTTCCATACAGTTTTAAACTTTTGAGAGTTTCTATAATTTAGGAGAGTCTTTTATCATCAATATAAAAGTTCAGTTCAACAGTCTTTTACTGTAAAAGACCCTGGGAGATTCATATATAACAATCAAAGCTGAAATTTAGTAATTATGTGCCAGCCATTGTTTCAAATGCTTTACCTTTATTTATTTACACTTCTCAATAATCCTAACATGCAAGTATTATTTAGTCCATTTTAAACATGCACACATTTATTTATGATATATGTATATTTCAATATACATATGTATATATGTATCTGACCTATGGTAGGAGTTTAAAGATACTGTATCTTATTCCCTGAAGAGATATTCCTATATTACAACTATCTAATAAATCAAGATAATCTTGGCCATAATGTGAAAATCTTTGGAAGCAAAATGACACAATATCTTGCCATATATAAAATCACAGTGACAGTGAACTCATAATACTTAGTTTAGTATGAACCATTACATCAAATTATTTTATATAGAGTAGGTAGTTAGGAAAGATCTCACAAAGAACTCACTAAATGATTAAAAGTGAAGACGTGGCAAGTACATTTAAGTCTGCTTTAAAAATCAGCACTCATATCTCGAAAGATGAAAGCAACGTGATATGACCAGAATCTCTAAAATTGTGGAGACATTAGTTGGGTAAACAAGTATATCCTCATCCAATTCTAATTCTAGGCATAGAATTTAACAGAGGTCAAATTTACTTTGCTGTAAGTTCTAAAAAAGTAAAAATAAATGTAGGCTAAAAATGGTTTAAAATATATATGAATACAAAATATAATTTTTAGGAATATTAGCAATATTTTTTCTTTCATACAACATGCAATTCATTCATTTACTACTCATTCAAAGTATATCTAGAAAAGATTGCAAATGTGAAGTCCTGAGTTACATAACACTATAATAAAACAAGTCCCTAACTTCAGTCATGAGATAAATACACAAATACCTCTAATGCATTAAAAAAAAGTTGAAAGTGTCATAACCAACTGCCAGATACATTCCACCAAATGAGGAAGAGATTTTTGGTTTGGGTTTTTTTTTTCAACTATGGGTACCCGAGAAATCTACAGGGAAAATATGCTTTCTGTGCTAGATTTTGATGATTACACCTAGATAACTGTGAGAATCATTTTCTTTTTTTTTTTTTAAGGTTTTATTTTTTCCCTTTTTCTCCCCAAAGCCCCCCGGTACACAGTTGTATATTCTTTGTTGTGGGTCCTTCTAGTTGTGCCATGTGGGACGCTGCCTCAGCGTGGTCTGATGAGCAGTGCCATGTCCGCGCCCAGGATTCGAACCAACGAAACACTGGGCCGCTTGCAGCGGAGCGCGCGAACTTAACCACTCGGCCAGGGGGCCAGCCCCCGAGAATCATTTTCTATCAAGAGAAATTTAGAATAGTAATGTGAGAGATCTCCTGGGAAAGATGATGTTCTGTGCTTATTGAGTTTGAAGTACCAGTGGTAAAATCCAGGTGATGATGTTGATCAAGTAATTGGAAGTATGAATCTAAAGCTCATTAGGCAGGATTCAGGCATTTAGAAGCCATTTGCCTAGTAGACACGTTCTGGGATTGGAGAGACTTTTCAAAAGAGAAATATGTAGAAATGTCTAAGGATAGATGGATATTAAATGGCAGTGTACAATGTAAAAAGCCTAAATCAAATAAGCCTCTTCAGAGCATCATACAGGAAGGCAGCGTACTTGCTTGGAGATGACCGCTCAATGTGGTCAGATATTATCCACTTTAAAAAGCTTCTTTTTCTTAGGTTTCCTATAAACAAGGAAGACTTTCCATTGGAATGACTGACTCCACATTATAGAATGAGAGAAATAAACGTGTATGTATATATACAGTTAAATTTAGACACTGTACATACACAGATACAAGTAATAAACCACAAATGCTATACAAAGGGAGATTCTTGTATTAATAATCAAATTTTACTCATAAATATAATGATAAAACCTTTTAACAAGATGTAATAAAGAGAATTTCTTTTGTTTGAGCTCTCCTTTATAAAATTCTACTGATTCTTTTTGGTATTGTCCTGAAGTAGTCTGTTTTGGGAAGAACAGAAAATTCTCAGACAGTATGTGTTTATATATGCTAAACACTAAATAGCAGAGACTTTTTCTTTTAATTGTATCACTAAGATATTTTTATTACCTCTAATCTCATCTATAAAATGTCAGCTGCTAGTTACTTAACACCTATCTGCTTCTTTTTCTGTCCCCTGAAGCCTTTTGCTCTATTTTCTCTTCATCTTGTCTGCTTTTTCTGTTACACGTGAACTGAGTTTTACTTCGCATTTTTTCTGTAGTGTGATAATGGAATGTTTAAATTGCCAATTTTTTTTTTTTAACAAGAGAACAGTAATTTCCCAATTGACGTGTAAGTTGAAAACAGAAATACAATTAAGATGTCATAACATTTCCTGTTAAACTGATTCCTTTCTCCTCAGCACAGAGTTTTCATTCATTTAATCATTTAATAAAAACTGCAATGTAGACTGCCCATATTGTCAAGAACTAGAATCATGAAAATTACTCAAGAAGGAAATAATCAGAAAAGGTAACAGTGCAGTGACATAGAAGCAAAGGAAGATAAATTCAGGTCATCTAACAATTAGGATGAGATCTAACAGTAGGATGCAGTGGTTAGATGCACCTAATGACTTTCATAAGAAGAATTTGAGGAAAACAGTGAATGAGAAAAGATGGAATCAACAGGGCAATACATGGGAAGTTAGAATAGGGATGCATTTGAATCCACATATGATTTTGTAGGGGAGGAAAAATAATTTTCTCTCTACCTTTCTGAGCTGTAGGCTGAGCCCTATGTAATAAAAGATGAATTAATAAGGGAAAAACAAAAAGAAGTTTATTAACCTGCGTACCTTGCGTACATATGGGAGATACCCTGGGAAGAATGAGTGACCCTCTGAGGTGGCTTAGAACTCTGGCTTGAAAACCATCTTCAGCTGAAGAATAAGAGAAAAGTGGGTAGGGGAAGGCCATTTATGGGGAGGTTACCAGGAAAAGTATGGTACAAAAGGATAAGGTTTGTTATCCAGATTTAAGTCAGTGCTCCTTTGATAAGATTCTCTTGTGATTTAGAGTTATCCTTCTCTTCCTGGTACAGAGAGGGAGACACCTTTACAAACAGAGATTTCCTTTACAAATGTAAACTTTTCCTACAGAAGGGTAACTTCTATTTTGTTTTCAGAGCTTCCCCTATGTCTGCGGTTTCTCAAAAACCACTTGCTCAAAATAATCTTTATGCCAAAGAGGTATATTTTAGGGTGGCACATTCTTCTACCTTTCAGTTTCTAAATACATAATTAATATTAGTGGCTTCACCACATTTTGAATCATTGCAAAAGTACATTATTTTAGCTTTTAACTACTTTCACATGCATTTTAATTATACTGATATAATGCAAATTGCATGGAAGTATATACCACCAAATCGTCTCAAAAGTCTGTTTGCTTAAGCTACATTTTATTCTTACATGACTCTTTCTACAATTATTGGAAATTTTCCCTTTGTTTCTGAATAATTGCAAATTGATCAAATATAAAGTAATAGGAGTGGGGTTTTCTGCACTTATTCAAAAATCTCTTTGTTGTAGAGTCACTCTACTACATCGATATGTCAGCACCGCTCTAAATTCTCTTCTTTCCCTAGAGAATGCTGGATACTGAAAAATCAGTGCCTCCGATGAAGAATCTGAGTTCATGAGTATCCACAGAGAGGCTTTCAATTCTTTCACACATCTAGTTCTTCCAGGTCTTGGGTATTTTCCATAAAATTAATTGCACTTTGATGTGTTTTCATGTCCGAGAACCTCTGTCTGATGAAAGGTCTACAGTTCCATTGCTTCTTTTCTGCGTGCAATGGACTGAATGTTTGTGCTCGCCCCAAATTCATGTGTTGAAATCCTAATCCCCAATGTGTTGATAATTAGGAGGTGAGGCCTTTGAGAGGTAATTAGGTCATGAGAGAGGCCCCTCATGAATGACATTGGTCTCCTAAAGCAATCGCCAAGAGTTCTCTTGCCTGTTTCTCACCACGTGAGGACGCAAGCAGAAGTCGGCAGTCTGGAACTCAGAAGAGGTTTCTCACCAGAACCTGTTGATGCTAGCACCCTGATCTTGGACTTCTCAGCTTCCAGAACTGTGAGACATAAATTTCTGTTGCTTAATAAGCCACCCAATCTATGGTGCTTTGTTACAGCAGCAAAAACTGATGATGACAATGGAACACTTCCATCCCTAACTACACAGCCCTTTATTATTAGGTGTATCCATTTGAATGTGCCACTTGACGTTCTGAAATTCAAGGAATTTCTAGATTCCTTCCAGATCAATAGGAATCGAGAGGTTCTCCTATGCAGCATCTTTGATCTCTCTCTCTGCCTCATGACTCTGCTCTGCTCCTCAATTTTCTTTTAACACCTCCACAGGATGATGGATGGGACAGAGGGTGGGGAGGTCTCCACCCCTATCCCTTCTGCCTTTTTGTTCCCTTCCATCTACTAAACTCTAAATCTCTCAGTGCTGAGGCTTTAACCCTGAGCAGAGAGATCTGACCACGCATCTGACTAGTGATCCCTTATCTCCTTTTCTAGGTGATACTATATGTCAAATGTATGGCTAAATCCCTATAAACTCTTGTAATGTTTTCTGAAAAGGAATAGCTTTGAATATGTTCTATAATTTAAGCTGCAGGTTTTCATTAGTGAACTGGGTCTATGACCTTTTGAATATACTATATTAACATTAGAAAGAATATTAGAAATAACAGAACCAGAATGTTTAAAACAACATCACATGGCACAGACTGATTAATAAATCCATTCTAAAAGAGAAAGGGAAAAATGGAACTCTTTGTTTTGGAACCAAAAATACCTTAGAAATTAAGTGAAACGTTTTATTTTTTTAGATGAGAGAAGAGGCACCAGTGACGTTATAACACGATCAAGGGCATACAACTAAGAGAAGCAGGACAGAATCCAGGTGACTTTGCCCAGGGTTCTTTCCACGCATTGTGTGATTCATGACATGTTTATCTTTATGTTTTCTGAGAAAAAGCAGAAAGTTTTATTATCAACGATCATGCTACCTAGCAATAACTGAAATGCCACACATTCAAATTCAGAAGTGTAGCTTTTAGGAATAATGTTTATATATTCCTACACCATCTGAGCCAGAGAGAAAGCACCGAATGTCTTTACATGAAACTTCTCAGTGATTGCAAATAGAGAGCATCTCAAAAACTTTGATTTCGAAACTGGAACGCGATTTAAGAGCCCCAAACACCAAAGGAATGCTGAATAAAACTAGATAGGTTTAGCTGTGAATCTCACAACTATACACTTAGCACAAATTTTGCTATTCAGGTCTCCTAGTTTTTATTAAGAGGCAAAACACTGAACATCCTCCAGAATCTGGCATTATTATTATCACCCATATTGTCAATTTTCCCCTCTGCATTCTCTATATTATTATTAGATAAAACTTGGATCATTATTTTGATCACTGTCTTTTTTTTTTTTTTAACCAAGGAAGATTAGCCCTGAGCTAACATCTGTGCCAGTCTTGCCCCACTTTATATGTGAGTCGTCACTACAGCATGGATGACAAGTGGTGTAGGTCCGTGCTGGGGATCTGAACCCACAAACCTAGGCTGCCAAAGTGGAACACACCAAAGGTAATCACTATGCCACGGAGCCTGCCCCTCTTGTGTTTTTTTTTACAGTAGTCCTTTTCCCAAAAAAAAGTAAATAAAAATTTTTAAAAATACAACCGTTTATGTTAACCTGTTGAGGCATGAACTTTCAGAAATGTTTATGAATAAAGACATTTAACATACATTCTGTTTTGGAACCTACATTTCTTCTACCAAGAAATCATGGGTTCTCTTTCTGTTGTTTTAAATATTAATTTATATCATATTTTTGATGGTCATGGGATTCTATGGTATGGATATTGTAATTTATTTTTAAACAATCCCCAAATAACAAACAAGAATATTATTTCCTATTCTAAAATTGCAATCCTTAATACAATAAATATTCTTGAATATTTTCAATGGAATTATTGCATGCATAGTTTGCATATTTTCTTTAGTATTTGTAAGTCACTCAACTGTGGCAGAATGTATTTTCCAGAGATTCTTCCCATGTGACTCATACTCCTCATATTAAGAGGTGGGTCCCATATTTCCTACTCTTGAATCTGCGTGGTGGCTTCTGTCTTCACTGACTAAATATGGTAGGAATGATATGATTTTCGATGCTAGGTCATAAAATTGACAAAGCTTCTGCCTGAGTTTCTTTCTTGGCTCATGTGCCTTTGAAACTCTGAGTCTGCACATAAAGAGTCTTGCTGCTGTGATGTTGCTGGATGGAGAAACCATTTAGCTAGAGACAGAGGGTGATGCCTGCAGAACCACAGCTGATCTGGATCCTGGTCTTCCAGTTTTTACAGCCGAGGCACTGGACATATGAATGAAGGAGGCTTGCAATGACCCTAGCCACAAACAACCATCTGACTACAATCTCACGAGAGATCCTAAGCTAGAACCACTCAGATAAACCATGCATGAACTCCTGACCCCTTCCTGATTCTTCCTGTTTAAAGCTACAAAGTTTTGGGGTGATTTATTATATAACAATAGATAACTACTACTTCTATGTTTTATGACCTTCAGTGATTTGCCCACAATGTCTACTGCCAATATTTTTCCAGTTTGTCTTTTTTCTTTAAACTTAACAGTGTCTATTTAGATAATTATTTTCCTGTAACAATTTTAGTGCTATAACATGTTTAAATAGATCTTTTGCTCCCAGATATCCTAAAAAGCTCTCTTAGACTTCCTCTTGTAATAATTTATAGGTTTTCTTGAGGTTACATAATAACAACTGTGTTGTTATGAGTATGAGTGTGTGTGTGAGTGTACCGTAATGATCCAAATTATTTTGCATACAACTTTTTAGTTAATAATAATAAACAGCCTCATTTGAAATTCCAGTATTACCATATAGTTCATTGGCTTGTTTTGTGTCCTGCTCAGTAATCTTGCAAATGAGAGAAATATAGTAGATAATAAATAAATATTAGTGCAAATAATTATAAATATTTTAAATTTCTATATATTTCTATCTGATTTTGGAAAATTTATTACATTTCATTTCTTTCTTTATCTATGGCAGCACAGTAGCATATTTTTGTAATTGTTAGAGTTTATGATATATTTATACCTATAACAAGGCAACAATGTTCCCCCTCACTGTTTTTCTTTTATAAATCATGTTTTATTACCTGTTACACTTCTATTCTTTTAGACAAAATTCAGAATCAATTTCTTCTAATGCAGATTAAAAAATCACATTGAAATCACTGAATTTGCATTAAATACATAGGTTAATCTGTAGCAGAAATGAAGTTTTAAAAATGAGTCTTTCCATCTAAGATCAAAGGAAGTTAATAGAAAAAAACACAGTGAAAAGTCAGCAGCTTATTAACTGTCTTGTCATCATTACTCCGTGTTATTGTCCATCAATGTTAAAGGAGCTGGTACTAAAATAGATCAAAGAAGATGAGAATTGCCATTAGTATGATTATACTGACGGCTACTCAGAATTTATTTGGCTTGTTCTTATGTGTTTGGTTGCTGCAATAAAATAACTTTATTTGCATTATGACCTCTATTAACCAAAATGTGTTGATCTATAATAATAATTCTTTCTAAAAATGTAATAAATGTACAAGGTTATTTTGTATGAGAATGATACATACTACTGAAATATTATAAAATCAAACAAATAATCTAACATTTATCAATCACCATTGAGGTAAATTGCAATGTGCAAGGTTCAATATAGCCAATAATTTTGATATGATATGGCACACATATTTCATATCCAATCACCTATAAAATTTTTCTAGGTAAGTAGGTTCATACGTACTCTCATATTAGAAATTTATTATAAGAAATAATGAGGCTTGATTTTTTGATCATGTATATTCATCTGGTTTGAATGTGTTATCCTAACTTGTCCATTGTGTGAGTCCCTATATGCTATACTTTCTTCAAGGCACAAAGTAAACATCGTATCCTTGTACAGCCTTCCTATGACCGCCTATCTTAGACAGAAGATGTCACTCTAATTAAATGTTTCCAAAGTAGCTATTAAATTGCTTAGGCACATAATGGGTTTACTTTAGTGCTTAAGAGTTCAGACAGTGAAATCGGTTAGCCCTGGGCTTAGTCCTTGATTCATCAATCTCTAGCTCTTTATCTCTAAGAAAGTTGCCTAATTACTCCAAGTTCAATATTTTGAGCTGCAAGCTGTGTCACATTAGCTGCTACAGAGGATTTAGTTGAGGTGATATATGCAAAATATTTAGCTGAATGCTTAATACTCCATAAATAGTAGATACTAGACAGTAGCCAACAACAGGTGATGAAAATGTTAATGATGATGATGAGTTTAACATTTGCTGATATTTCTATGATCTAAATTTTTTGGAGGCTGGAATTATGTTTTAATTATCTTGTCCAAGTCTACTATATTATAGGTGCACAATTAATGCTTGTTGAGTGATAAAAAAAAATATGTAGAGTTAAGAAAAATAAATAAATAGGACAGAGATGGTTAAAGTGACCATTCTGTGTAACTGTTTTCCAGGAAAGGGAAATATATTAATCTCTGACATCTGGAATACTTGGTGCAAATCTCAGAATTCTCTCCATGTCTTAGAAGAATGGCAAAATTTCTATTGTGCGGGAAAAAACTCCCCCAATGACTTAGTCCATTAAGGTCATTCAATGTAATATAATTTATAATATAATTTATTAGACCAGATAAATTATAACCTTGAAAATATCACTAATTGCCAAAAAGGACTCCTGAGGATGACCATGACACCATCAGAGAAAGGGGGGCATTCATGTAACCCTGACCCTGGTAGTTATTGACAAGTGAGAATATACCATCCCAGAGTAGTTCCTCCTATTTAGGGCTAAATGCATGTACCCAGCACTTTTTAACATCAGTCATTTATTGTTCTAATTATCCATCATTGTCCTTATTTTGAAAATAAGAACAAGAGCTCAATAAAGTTTGTGTTTGTACATTTTTATTTTGCTATAAAGATGAACAATTGACTCATTTGGTTGACTGAAAATATATGCTATTGATGTTTATGTTTCATTTCACATTCTAAATCCTTATATTTCTATTGTAGGGGAGCAGAATTTGCCATCCCAAAATGTGTCCCTTTGGCCTGATTATTTTAGGCTGATTATTTTTGAGAACAAAGGACTCAGGAAGAAACGTTGACTTTCCCCCTCACTGCCTAAAAGAATTTAAGATAGAAGGCCTGTTCCAAGAAGGAGCTTTCACCACAGAAAACCATAGTATAATATGAACCAGGTGTGATAGACTGGGAGGCCCCTTTGATCAAAGTCCTATCCATGTCTCATTGTCTCTGTATGGCATGGTAAACATTTGTTTACCAAACATTTGCTTTTCCATCTCCATGTGAACTACCTTGTTCCCCTTTGAAGTCCCAAACCACTATCTCCAACATTCTCTTTTGTCTTTAGCTAAAGATAGCATTTAAGTTGGTAGATTTTGCCATTTTGGTGAGTTACTCAGTTTTGCTGGCTTTCTCCCATATATACACATTATTAAACTTTGCTTGATTTTTTCCTGTTACTCTGTCTCATGTCAATTTAATTCTTAGATGAGCCAGAAGAACCTAGAAGGGTAGAGGAAAATTTCTTCCTTTCCTACACTATACTTTTCTCAGAAACAGTTTCATGCTTAGTGGGCCTCTTAAAGTCTTTATATTAATGTTAGATAATATATATTTGGATCTCCTTTGTTTTTCTCACTTTAAAGTCTGGGCAATATAGATAAGCTTATTTTGGTAAATTTCACCATATTTTCCCTATTTTCTTTTCCCACAGGGATGTCTCAGTTCTTGAAAATACGTTTCATGTTTTCACAATCCTGACAGACATGAATCTTCAGGATTCACACACAAGAAACTGGAATTCCTGAAATCAAAAGTTATTCTTAAATGCTTCAAGTAATCTTCATACTTTTAATTATGAATATATTTAAAATTATACATGAAATGTTAAGTGTAATAATATTTACAAAAAACTATAGCTTATAATGAATATTCTTACACTGGAAAATGTGAACAAACATTATTAGATAGTGTTTAATCATGTAACATTCATATCTCCTAGCAAGGTTATCAGTATTTATAGAAATAAGGGTCAGGGGCTGGCCCTGTGGCTGAGTTGTTAAGTTCACACACTCTGCTTCAGTGACCCAGGGTTCACCAATTCGGATCGTGGACATGGACCTACACACAGGTCATTGAGCCATGATGTGGTGACATCCCACTTAGAAGAACTAGAATGACCTACAGCTAGGATATACAACCATGTAGTTCGGCCTTGGGGAGAAAAAGTAAAGAGGAAGACTGGCAACAGATGTTAGCTCAGGGCCAATATCTCTCAACAAAATAAATAAATAAATAGAAGAACTAGTGATAAGAAAAGAAATATGGGTCAGATTTGCCAATTTAAGAACTTATTTATGTACTAAAGTTGTTATTTCATGGGACACCAATTATAGGCTCTGCATGAAGTATGTCATTCATAAAAACTTACTAATATTTATTTTATTTTCAAGAAAATGCAGATCTAGCCACAAATACCCATGGCCACAGTTGCAGATATGGCAGGAGCACTTCTCTTCTGCATTCTTCTTTACTGGGGTCCTGGAAATGTCAACCTTGACCTTTAGCATTACATGTCAACATACGCTCATCTTGCTGTCCACTTGAAGTTAGTGGATTCCTTGGAATCATAAATGCCTTTGTTATCTTCAAAGAATTATAATGATTTTCCTGTTCTCTTAATTTCTCAACTGATGGTTTTTTTTTTTCAGATTTCAGTATTCAAAAAACCAAAATGTAAATCACCATGAAATGCCAAGAAATAATTCCCTCATGAAACACTAATCCCATGTACAATACTCTTTATTTTATTTTAAAACATATAATCTTTACAATCGAATACTTTTCCTCACATGTTTCCTTGTACTCTATTCCTAATCTTCCTGCCTCCTTCTCCTTTTTTCTCACTGAACACCCCATCTCTTACTTTCTTTTCTCTGTCCCTTACTTTCTCTTCTCACCTTAAGCTCTTTCTTAAGATTCTTTCCACAGAAAACTAGAGGCGAAGAAGATAATGAAATATTAAAACTTTAAAACTGCCAGCAGAATTGTTGTAATTGCTAGGCCACAAAAACATTTGATAATGGGTGGCAGCAAAGCTTGAATGGAGCACTCAGCCACACTGAGGAAGGAGATGGGAAAAAATTACATGTGCTTTTAGTCACAATCTTCAAATCTAGGGGAAGCTCACATCTCCTCAGACAGTGTCATAACTCATTCTAATGCTGATCAAGATTAAACTGAAGCCTTTTAAGCACTTACAGATTTCCATGCTGCGAGACAATGAGACAAGAACAGCAGCGAAAGTAAATACTTTTAGCTAGAACTTGGACACAGGCATTTCCTCTAACTGGTGTGCTCTACTTTTCTATTATTTACCTTCTAGATCTCTCTTAAGGCTCACATTTATAAAGAGAATATAATTGGCTTTTTATCCAATCTGACACCTTTTGTTTGTTAATTGCACCATTTATTTAGTTCATTTACATTGAATGTAGGTACGGATATATCAGGGAGTAAATCTACACTTACAACATTTGTTTTCTATCTTTTCTGCCTGCCAAGCTCCTTTTTCTCTCCTTTCCTGCAAACTGGCGAACCCCAGGAACCAAACTGGTGAACCCCGGACCATGGAAGCGGAATGTGCTCATTTAAACACTGCACCACTGGCCCAGCCCCTTAATCTTTATTTTTTAAAAATTACTCCCTTCTGTTAGCGTAACAGTACCATCTTTTACTATTATTTCAATGATTAAAAGATTATGATATGCAACCAAGATTTTACCTCTTCTTGTACTGTGCAAAAATCCTGAGACATATCTTACCTCCTTAATTACATACTAGTTTTATAAAGTAATATATTTTGCACATATAAATATATAAATATAGTTATATAAATACATTATATATGTATTAAACACAATATTACTAAATTGTTTTATATAAACATTACTCATTTATATCTACCTTCATATTTACCATTTTCATTGCACTTTTTTTCCCTGAATGTCTTAGTTCTCTTTAGGATAATTTTCCTTTTGCCTGAAAACCACCCTAAATATATATTTTAATATAAATATGCTATAGATAAATTCTCTCAGATTTGGTTTTTTTCAAATATGTAGATTTCACCTTCTATCTTGAAGGATATTCTTGCTAGAGAGAAAACTCTAGGTTGAGTTATCATCTTTCAGTATTTTAAAGACATCATTCCCATTGCTTTATCTGTTTTCATTTGGATTGAGAAAATAGTTGTAATACTCCAGGTTATTGTTTGAAGGAAAGCAGTGCCTTTGGGTCATTTCTCCTTTTTTGCTACTTATAAAAATTTATATTTTGAGGGCCAGGCTGATGGTGTAGTGATTAAGTTTGTGCCCTCCGATTTGGTAGCCCCAGTTTCACAGCTTCGGATCCTGGGTGTGAACCTATACCACTCATCAAGCATGCTGTGGCAGCATCCCACATACAAAACAGAGGACGACTGACACAGATGTTAGCTCAGGGACAATTCGCAAAAGACAAAGATTGATAACGGATGTTAGCTCAGGGCCAATCTTCCTCACCAAAAGAAAAGAAAAAGAATTTCTATTTTGCTTCCTTCTGTTCTCAATAGTTGAAGCACATAACTAGATATGCCTTTCTTGTCAATCATCTGCAAAACTTCTCTGTTGACTTCTTAATTTAGGCTATTTTATTATTCATTTCCAAAATTATCATTTGATTCCTTTTTATAATTTTCATTCTCCTGACAAAAATTTGAGCATTTTCTTACAGCTCTGCACATATACTACTCAAATATTTAAAAATCTTTATTTGATAACATCTCCAGGATTACTTTTGTTTGTTTTTATTATCTATTTTTCTCTTGTTTTTCATTTATATGTTTTAACTTCTTCATGTGTCTAGTTATTTTTTATTGAGTGGCAGGAGTTGTAAGTGACTTTTGATAACATAAATGGAACTTGAGGTCTAAGATAAAGTTATCTTCTTTTTACTTCAGCTTCTGGAAATAAAAGAGGGGTACCAGTAATCTGGCACCCCACTCACTTTTGGGATTAATAATCTTGAAACTTTGGCTTTAGACTCTGAGGATAAGTCTACTTCTTATTCATCTTAACTCCTAGAATATAGATCTTTCTGGTCTTAACTCAAAATGGAGGGAATTACCAGCTGCTTCTCCATGGCAGCCCTTGGACTTTATTTTCCTAGTCTTAAAAGGTTGTCAAAAATGCTGCTCATTTTCTCTGCTTTTCAACATCTCTTTCTGAGTTGGCAGATAGCCCTATAAGAAAATCGTTTTCAAATACTAAGCTTAAATTTCTAGGTTCTTACTGTCACTGACATTTTTGTCTCTTGTCTTTTAATATAATATAAACTGAACAACCTAAATTTGAATTTCTACATTTCTTGTGAAACATAGATACTTATATTCAGCTATCTATTAGACATTGACACCTAAATGTCTAATAAATATGTTAAATACTGTTAAAGCCAAATTTCAAATGATCTCCCTAAAAATTCCTCCCTCTTTTGTCTTCTCCGTATCAGTTTATTGTAATTCCAAAATTTCAGTTGCATAGGACAAAAACTTGGATTCCTTCATGATTTTCCTGTTTTTTTCATGCAATGTGTTTATGCATTAGTAAAACTGTTGGCTCCACCTTGAGAAAATATCCTGGACTCCACCTCTTTTGATACTTCCAGTAAGGCTACTTGATTCTAAACCACCATCACCTCTCTTCTGAATAATCTCTCTCCTGAATAGTGTCAAAATTGAATTTAGCGGAGGCATTTTAAAATGGATTTGGAGCTGCCTTTCCAGAGAAATTGGCTTGCTGTCTTTAACCTTGGACTGGATCACACCTTTGGACTGGGCCAAAACGGCAACTGTTTTACAAGTTACTGTTTGAGACGTCAGCAGGAGAACAGACATCCTGATCACAAAGACTCATGATTGTGGATTTTCTGAAGATAGAGTCAATAGCCAATCAATGCTTAGCCAAGAGTAGCTCTCTGCCTCCAATTCAAATTAAAATTCTTTGTAATACAATCTGCCTTCTTTGCTTTAAAAGCCCCTGACTTTTACTCCCTAGCAGGACACTACTTGGGTTTCTACCTCAGTCTGTGCTCTCCAAAGTGCAATTATTTGATCCCAAATGAATACTTTGCCTCTTAAACTTGTTTCTGTTTTTGTAGGTTGACAATAGCCAGGTTCAGATATTTGTGAAGATGGGGAGAGCTTGTCATAAAAGCTGATATACATGGATACAGGAGTCAGAGAGCCTGAGTGATTTACTTAACATCTCTGTGCTTTATTCATTCATAAAAGGAAAGAATAATTTTACATACATCACAAAATGCTCATGAGAAATAAAGGAATCAATATTTATAAAAATAACAACATTGTCTGTCATACAATAAGTGCTATATATTGGCAATTAGTATTATATCTTATATTACTTTGCCATACTTAGTTGTCATATTGAAGGTGACAAGACCTAGAAATATAAAAGTTTACTGAGTGAAATGTCCTCATACTTTGAGCAATTAAATCATTGTTATATCCAAGTACACATTTAAATTTCTCATAAAGAAGTATGAAAACTGGAAAAATATACTAGAGTAAATAAATCCTAGTTGGAAGGAGTTAAAGAATCAAAATTTTGAGTGTTATTTTTTTAGCTTGTACATAAAATGTGATGTCCTTTGACTTCCTTCCTTTATTCAATATGTAACATCATACAGACTTATAAAAGTATCTTGCCCTTAAATCTGCTCGACATAAATGTCTGTGTCCTACTGTAATGCCTGTTGTCATGACTGAAACTTTTTATAATTTCTTCATCATTTTGCCCAGGCTCAGTTTAATCACCATTCATCATGCTGTCCTAGCCTTCAAACCCTCAGAAACAAATTAAAGGAAAAGATCGGTGAGAGGATTACTTTGTGTTCCCTCCTTAAAGAGCCAATTTATTAATGTGTCCTAATTTAAGAGAAACATTTTTGTCCAAAATGAGGCTATCTGTGATAATTTACATCACTTTGACAAAGTCTATACATTATTATTAAAATATAGGGTACTTAATAGCCAGATTCAAAATCAAGAAACACTATTTTACAAGAATAATGCTGTTAGGATATTCCATAAAGTAATAAATAAATTTCTATGTAAAAGCAAAGCAGTCATTTAACAGGATCTATTTAAAGAAGTAGACATGTATTTTGTTTAATTGAATACCTTATTGGGTTTAGTTTACACAAAAAGGGGCCAGAAGCTGAAATTGGATGGTGGAGTATCAGAGTGCTAATTTCCCCCGCACTGTAGAGCGAGCAGAGTTACAGTTCCTGGGAGGCAAAGAGAAAACATTAAACCAGGAAGTTACTGGAACACTTACTTTATGCATTAGGGAGTAGTCAAGAAGACTTTTAGAAACAGATTCATAAATTACTGAAATTTAAGCTATTTGTTAAGCGATTCAGCTGTGTAACAGTTCTACTCCTATCCTCCCACCACCTCATCTTCCAGTCTGTCCACCCGTTCAGTGTAGCCAGGAATATGATCAAAGTTTTGGTAGGTGCAATGTTGGTGGACGTGTAGGTCCTCGGGGAGTTACATGACTGACTGGGTACAACTTCATGCACAGGATCCTTAGATGATTCAAACTCTGAGTTAATTCAGAGCAATACAAATTTAAAGACATAACACGATAAATGTACCCCCACCACCCCAGAACTTATTAAAAATATTGTGGAGCCATTAAACTCCATATGTGTCACTAAACGTGAGAGTTAAAGTCAATTGCATTTGGCCAGCAAATGGATGGCTTGATTTCAATGAATATTTGAGTTATAAATAATGTGCCAAAAGAAATTAGGATGATCAGGTTCTGTGCACTCTTTAGCCCCATCAGAAAAAGCGACTCGGTCAGTTTCAGATACAGTGGAAAACCTTAAAATAGCAGGCAAAAGGCCTTTTCTGCTTAAGAGAACCAATATTTGTGCACTGAAAAAAGTATGTGTACGTTCACAGTGGCCTTCAAATCTGACACAAAATACACAATAGGATTTGTGCCCCTTTGTGGGGGGAGTTGGTAGGGGGTGTGTGTACAGGTGAGAAGATGAGGGGAGAAGGAGCCCAGATGGTAAAAAAAAAAAAAAAAAAAAAAGAGGCGTTTCATTGGTTACTATCTTAATAATAAAATAATAATGTTTCTCTAATTCCCACAAGAACCTTATGAGGAAGGTGTTACTATCCTGATGGTATACAGAGCAAACTACAGCTCAGGGAGTTTATTCACAGACAGAAAAGTTATAAATCCATTGTTGAGGGAGCTCCTTGAAAACTACATTTTGCCAGATATATGAAAAGCTTTAAGGAAGATGCTATCTCCTTATGGGAAAAATTGGGTCTAGAATACATCCATTTTAAGTAGGAGGAAAAAAATTAAAGCTATCTTTTTTTAACTTTTATCATGTGCCAAGTAGTGCTAAGTGCTTTGCATCAATCATTTCCTTTGATAGTCCCAGCAACCCTATGAGGTAGGCATTAACAGCCTCATTTATAGAAAAGAGAATACAATTTTTACAAAGATCTAAGCATTTCCTTGAAACTGGAATTCAATCCAGGTCTGCTTAATTCTAAACTCCATACTTTGGACTACTCGGTGGACAGCCCTCCCCTGGGTTATCAAGGTGAAAATTAAGGTTGTGTGACAGAATCTGTGAGATAGATTTACTAGGATGTAAAAAATCTCTTTGATAATGAAAAATCCCGTTGAAACTCCTTTAGTTTGAGTTTGAAAAATAAAATTTGCTAAAGTCACTATCAACTGATGCTTATGTTCAAAGCTAGCTGATGCCATTCCAAGAAATCCAGTCATTAGTCTTTGAAGCCAGTTCTAAAACTGAGATAATTCTGTTCTTTTCACTCTAACTTTACCTGGAGGTAGGCTAATTCTGATATTACATATTCTCTATAGTTAACAGTTCTCATGTATATGAAATTAGAGATAGACCCTCAGTGTTACAGCCTTTTTGCATGCCTGACCAGAGAATATTTGCCTAAAAGAAGGACTTGTTTTGCTTTTGTTATGTAATGATGAAGCAATTTCAAAGTGGTTTTTGAAATGGGTAAAATTATGTTAGGGACTGACAAGAGATACTTTTGGAAATCATCATTTCTAAATACACATTCACCATCTTTGTAAGTATATTACATAATTTTGAGGCCACACCTTTTTGTGAGGATGAGAATGTAAGTATTGCTCAATTGGATTACACCACCCTCCATAAATTCAGTATTCTGTCACAGGCTGTAGAGCCAAGGATTGTGTGTGGGATGCTAATTCTTCTGTTCTGAGATTTGTCCCCATTTTTAACATTAGATTTTAAATGATCTCACAGTTTCACCTTAGAGTCTCAGTGAGAATCGAAACCATCTCCACCTGCGCAGCTTACTATGTTAACATCACTATCTGATGCTTTCCTGACATGACTTTCCTTTTTAAGCACTATCGTCAACATAATTTCACTATTCTCCAAAACTCTTACCCAACAAAATAAAAGTTACAAATACCTTTATTCACTTCAGAAATTTCCTGAAAAATTCACTTAATTGATCATCAAACTGTTCAACTCAAATAGAAAGCATCAAATGATTATTTTCTCCTGAAGACCCTTTAAAACTCTCACTGCAATCCTCTCCTTGCTGTGTCCACCAAGCATACACTAATATATTATGACCCTTTCTCCATCCTCATCCAGCCACACTTTGAAAAACTCACCTTAAAACAGGCTTCAAAATCACGGAATTATCCCAGATTTGTTCTTCTCTCTCTGAGATCCTACTTAGACTATCAAGGTAGTGATCTTCCTTAGCACAGTAAGAAGCAGCTCAGTTTTCTCTTTCCAATAGCTGTCTTGGGGATATTTTCAGGGAGGCGGGATATGACAATACACTGAAGAATTCTACTGCATTACAAGTATTCTAGTGAAAAATCCCATTTTCTAACTCTTGTCTTTTATAGTGATCATTTCTGGGGGATAAATTATTATTTTATTTTGTATCATTAATTTTTTAGTTATATAGCCTTTTTAAAAAATATTTCCTTTTGTTTCACAAAGAATGCTGTATCTAAGAATATTAATCACTTAAAAATGCAAATCTGGGAAACTCCCACAAGGTTCTAACAATTTTTAAGGGAGAGAACACAAGGTGTTCTCAGGAGTAGATTTCAGTGAATAAATCTGAAAGCCTAGATCTACAAAAGTTTGCCTAAACTTTGATTTCAAACTTGTGGAAAGTTTGATACTTAATTCATCTCAAGATTTTTGTAATTTCTTAGGAGTGAAGGTAAGGGTTGGTCATTCTTGGGTCTTAGGTCTGGCTACCCCTGGATTAATTCACTTTACAGTAATTCCTCATATCTGGCCTCTTTTCCATTTAATATGGATTCAAAAGTAGAAGACATTCCTTTTTACTTTCTTGATGAACACATAACACATGCTTGCTCACACTCACACATGTACACACATATTCCAACGAGTCCTTTTGTTATACAATAAAGTTTACTAGAGGTTTTCAGAAATGCAGGTGATTTAAATTGTAGTGATTCAAACAATTTAAAATTTTGTTTGGTGTCCTTTCTTAAGTATTTTTTTTTAGCCATTTCACTAACTTAGGCTCCAGACTCCCATATGGTGCATGGCTTTCCCCTCATTCTTCCTGCCTCTGTTCTCTAGGAGGACTTTCTTCTCCATTCTGTCACAGTCACCTTGATAATTATTTCTTCAATGGTACAAAGATCCCAAATTGTTAGACCACAGCTAAGCAGGGGATCACTCATTTTCTTTCCATTCTTTTTTCTTAAATTTCTATCATGACTTTTATTCTGGAATGACTGAGAAATGAAGGAAAACAACAACTCTTGGTGGACCCATGGACGACTGCACCAAGTTAGGAGGTAGATATCCTCCGAATATCAATCAAGTAGAACTGAGCCCAGAATGAAAATGATGACTGGCATTAAGAAAGCTAGTTAGTACTGATAATTGATCACTGAGATGTTTCAAGATATTTACTCTCCTGGCTACTTTTCATGTAATCCTGGGAGATTTCTTGAGGACAAGATAACTTCCAGTGTAAAATATCAGCAGCTAAATTTACACAAAGGGAGAAAGAGAATAGGTAGGAATTTAAAGGGAGATACAAATCAGTAATTAGACATCTTTTTCCCCATAAATATTTCTTTCATTATGTTTTCTAGATTGTGTTTTTGTTTATTTTTCTCATGGAATTCAGCTCATTAGATTTAAACTATGGGTGATTTTAGGTAAAAGGTTATTTAAAACTATATTTCTGATCACTGCCTTTCTGAGTACATTTTTCACTAGATACTTCCTTTAAAAAGATTTTTCCTGACTTTCAAATTTTAGGATAGCCCTATCTTTATTGATTTATTTATTATTTTTATTGAGATCATATTGGTTTATAACATTGTATCATTTCAGTTGGACCTTATTATATATCAGTTTCTATATAGACTACATCATGCTGGCCACCGATAGTCTAACTTTTATCTGTCGCTATACATATGTGCCCCTTCACCCCTTTCATTGACCCCCACCCCCTTGCCCTCTGGCAACCACTAATCTGTTCTCTTGACCCATGTGTTTGTTTATCTTCCACATATGGGTGAAATCGTGCGATGTTTCTCTTTCTCTGTCTGGCTTATTTCACTTAACATCATACCCTCAAGGTCCATCCATGTTTTCACAAATGGGATGACTTTGTCTTTTCTTATGGATGAGTATTATTCCATTGTATATATGTCCCACATCTTCTTTATCCATTCATCAGTTGATGGGCACCTGGATTGCTTCCATGACTTGGCTATTGTGAATAATGCTGCAGTGAACATAGGGGTGCATAAATCTTTTTGAATTGTTGATTTCAAGTTCTTTGGATAAATACCCAGTAGTGGGGTAGCTGGATCATATGGTATTTCTATTTTTAACTTTTTGAGAAATCTCCATACTGTTTTCCATAGTGGCTGACCAGTTTGCATTCCCACTAGCAGTATGTGAGGTTTCCCTTCTCTCCATATCCTCTCCAACATTTGCTATTTTTTGTCTTGGTAATTATAGCCATTCTGAATGGTGTAATGTGATATCTCATAGTTTTGATTTGCATTTCCTTAATAATTAGTGATGCTGAATATCTATTCATCTGTCTGTTGGCCACCTGTATATCTTCTTTGGAGCTATTCATAGGATAGCGTTATCTTCAAAAAGTAAAATTAAAAATCTAGAAAACAAAAATATCTCTCACCTAATATTATTCAAATAATTTTATCTACTGAAGTAACATTCTTGTTTTCTTGTTCCATATGCATATATTATCAAAGATAAAGTTGCTACCTCAGAGCTATGTGAACTCAATTTTTGCAGTATTAAATGGTTTCTTCAACTAATAAAGGTCATAGTCAAAAACAATTTTGTTAATAGCATTTTGCTGTGAAAATTATGAAATATTTTCTTACTATGAGAATAAAGTTCTAATATGGGCCCATACAGACTACAGTAAATGCTGAATACAGAAATTTTGGCCTAATGCTGTGTCTGGTAACATAAGTCAATTTTATTTGCATTTAGTAGCCATCTTAAAAATGATACTCTGCCTCAAGAAGTATCTGTTATTTCTAAAATTTTGCATCTGCCCAGGAGGCACTTATAGTTTTGCTGGAGAGCCAACTGTTATTCATATAAAGTAGTTAGAGACTGACACAAGGACATATAAGAAAGTCTTGATTAAGTACACTCAACTGTCAATGTGCATATTCTACGTATAATATTCTATAGTCAAAAGAAAGAGATTAAGAGGAGAAGGGAAGAGGCAAATCGCATGAAACAAAGGAAGAAAGCATCATCCGAGAAGATACAATGTTTCTGCTAAATGGATAATAAAAAAAGTAAGAAAAATATCCAATACATATTTTTTTCAATCTATAGGAACTTTTAGAATCACACATGCACAAAAGCATTCCTGGCACTTACCAGTCATGCTATCCTGAGTAAATTTTTTAACAGTCTTGAATTTCTTTTCTCATCTGTGAAATTGCATAATCATGTCTACCACCTAAGACGGCTCTGAGAATTGAAAGCAAAGTGTCCAAACAGACAACTGCACATTGTGCGTGTTCAGTAAAACACACTTCCCATCCCCTCTTAGGGCATAGCCCATGAATAACATTTACAGTGATTTATCTGGCGTGGTGGATACACTGGGCTGGAAGATTGAAGAGAGGCAGTACATTTTAAAAGGAAGCTGGGGGAGAACAGCTTTGTCAAAGGAAAATAAGAAGAAAATAGACTACATTAGTTGAAGAGTGTAAATACAACATCTTATTTCTTTAAAAGTTGAAATAAAATGCAGGTTTTTGAGTTTCAAATATTTCATACCGTTACACAATAATAAAGACCTAGCTTCACCCCTGGGCGGTAATGGGCCATGAAGTAAATGCATAGGTTTTTTTACATGATTTCTCATCTGGACTGAATTAATTTTGTGCCAATTGATGCATAGGTTTAGGTTGTTCCTGGTAAAAGTCTTATAGGAGCCTTTGTTCCATTTAATGATAAAGACATTTTCCACTTTACTCCTAGCAAGTGATGTACTTTTGACAGATATTAAAAAACATTTCACCGAATTTTTTACATAAATTATTACGGGAAAGCTAATATCTTCTAATACAAAACGAAATGACTGTATTTTTTTAGTTTTCCAGTATCCTAAGGTAAATTCCTGTTTAAGACTTCCACGTGCTTTCGTTTCAGTGAAAGGTACAGAGGAAGGATGGTCTCATTAAACTAGATACAACTCTCGACAAATCTAATAATTAAGAATATCTGGGGGCCGCCTGGTAGCCGAGTGGTTAAGTTTGCACGTTCTGCTGCAGTGGCCCAGGGCTTCACTGGTTCGGATCTTGGGCTTGGACATGGCACCACTAGTCAGGCCACGTTGAGGGGGCGTCCCACATGCCACAACTAGAAGGACCTGCAACTAAGCTATACAACTATGTACCACTGGGATTTGAGGAGCTAAAGCAGAAAAAGAATATCTGTTATTAACTGCCATTTTTCAGCTGCTGCTGTTTGTACTAGAGTCTCCTTTTTTTAATGCAGCCAGTACTGATAACCCTTTATAAATAAATAATATCTTCACATTTTATAACCATATAGACTTTTTGCACATACTTTCATCAGATATCCTTCTCACTAATACTCAAATGTAAAATATGCCCAAGATCTTACTTAAGGTTATTAATTGTCTTCACTTACAAGGAACTAAAATGAAGACTCTAATGGATATAGTTCTTTATTAAGGCTCACTAACTCAATTTTAGTTTATAAAAATCTATAGCCAAACAAACACAACAGTCTGTAACATAATGCCGTATAAAATTATATCAATTTTTTAAAAATGTTATTTAAGAGGAGGAGGATCCAAGATGGTTCTGTGAGTAGTCCTCTTTGTCTCTCCCACTTCGAGTCTACAATTATTTGGACACTCATCGCTTAACAAAGGATATCCAGACAGCATCTCTGGACGTCTGAGAGACCCACGCGACTATACATCGGAAGGCGGACAGACTTCCCTCCGGGAGGTTGTGGAGATAGGTGAAAACTCTCCGACCCCGACCGAACAGCCTAGTACCTGCAAGCGGCTTTCTTCCAACGGACGCCCCCAGAGGATCAACGCACACCTAGGGCAGGTGCGAGCACACAACAGAGGAGCGACGGTGGAAACAGGTGACCAGAACCCTACCTAACCCCCGCGCAATTACTCCGAAACACAGGGGGAAACTCTGGAGTTGCACACCTGAGCCCACGGGGAGAGTCTCTCCCCGCCGTTGGTGGGGAGATCCCGCCTGGTGTTCGCAGCGCCCGGAGGGTCCCAGAGAGAATCACTGAGGGTACGGAGGCCCCCCGGCTGCCACTGCCTGCACGGTGGGGAAAGGGATTGCCGGAGATCTCGGAGAGGACTGGGGCTGGGTGAAGCTTCAGAGGCCGGCTCCGCACCCTGGAGGGGAAGCTCCAGAGTTCCGCCCGGGCAGCAGACAAAACTCTCTGTCTGCCATTGGCGGAGGGGCCACGCCCAGCATCCACAACTCCGGGAGGGTCCTGGAGAGAATCCCAGAGGGCGAGGTGACCCCCGGCTGCCGTTGCCCGCCCCGTGGGGTAAGGAATTGCCGGAGATCTCGGAGAGGACTGGGGCTGGTGGAAGCTCCAGAGGCCGGCCCTGCAGCCCGGACGGGAAGCTCCAGAGTTCTGCCCGGGCAGCAGACAAAACTCTCTGTCTGCTATTAGCGGAGGGGCCAAGCCCAGCATCCACAAGACTGGGAGGGTCCCGGAGAAGAGAATATCAGGCAGGGCAGCAGCTGACCAGCTACCACTGAAATTGGGATCTCCGGCTATCCTTCAGACAGGGCAAAGGGCTCCCCGAGTTCCTGGGGAACAGGACTGGGGCTGGGTGGAGTTCCAGCGACCCAGCTCTGTAGCCTAGGGGGAAACCCTACAGGCTCACAGCAGCCTCAGGGAAAGCCTCTGCACAGCACTAGTAGAGAGCACCCAACTGGCAGCCACAAGGCTGGAAGACCCCGGGACAAAAGTAGCATAGCTAGGTGAGCTAACCACAGACTGTAGAAGATGCCAATAGCTCTGCTGCGACCCATGGACAAGTGAGATTTTGTGGGTGCCGACAGTGATGGAGCGGCAAATATAAGTGATCCTACCCCTGGCCACTGGAAAAGCCCATAACACCGTTGCAGACCCCAAGGAGGGAGCATGTCTAGGCGGGCTGCAACAGTAGGCACCAGCAGCCTGAAGCCCCCCCATGACGGCCCCCATGGCAGAAGAGGAAATCCAAAGGACCACTGTGACTACAAGGAGGGGCCCAGGCCTGGTTAGCAACTGCTGGATAGAGTTCCTGGTTGGTGCAGTATAAACAGCTGCTCCCCCACCACAGCAGCAGAAACAAGTGGAAGGAGCAACTAAACTCTATCTCTATGCGGAGGCACAAATCAACAACGTGAAGCAATATGAAAAAATACATTAAATCTCCAGAACAGAAGGAAAATAACAAATACACAGAAAACAATCCCAAAGAAAATGATATATATAACCTAAATGATGATGACTTCAAAACAGCCATCATTAAAATACTCAATGAATTAAGAGAGAATTCAGATAGACAACTCAACGAGTTCAGGAGCTATGTCACAAAAGAGTTTGATACAATAAAGAAGAACCAAACAGAAATACTGGAAATGAAGAACACAATAGAGGAGATTAAGAAAAATCTAGATGCACTGAACGGTAGGGCCGATAATATGGAGGAAAGAATTAGCAATTTGGAAGATGGGAATATAGAAATGCTGCAGGCAGAGGAGGAGAGAGAAGTAAGACTTAAAAGAAATGAAGAAACTCTCCGAGAATTATCAGACACAATTAGGAGATGCAACGTAAGGATTATAGGTATACCAGAGGGAGAAGAGAAGGAGAAAGAGGCAGAAAGCCTATTCAAAGAAATAATGGCTGAGAACTTCCCAAATCTGGTGAGGGAGATGGATCTTCAGGTGACAGAAGCCAATAGATCTCCAAACTGTATCAATGCAAGAAGACCAACTCCACGGCACATAGTAGTGAAGCTAGCAAAAGTCAACAACAAGGAGAAAATACTAAGAACAGCCAGGCAAAAGAAACTAACCTACAAAGGAACCCCCATCAGGCTATCAGCAGATTTCTCAGCAGAAACTTTACAGGCTAGAAGAGAGTGGAATGATATATTCAAAAATCTGAAGGACCAAAACCTACAGCCGAGAATTCTCTACCCAGCGAAAATATCCTTCAAATACGATGGAGAAATAAAAACTTTCGCAGATAGACAAAAATTAAGGGAGTTCATTGCCACAAAACCTCCTCTACAGGAAATCCTCAGGAAAACCCTCATTCCTGAAAAATCAAAAAAAGGAAAGGGGCTACAAAACCAAGAGCAGAGGAGATAAGTAGAAGGACAACAACAGAGAGTAGCAGCTCTACATCAGAACAGATTAAACCATGGGACGAGAAACAAAGGAAACTGAAGAAAAGTGGAAAACAAGACACAAAATGGTAGTGGTAGGCCCCCACGTCTCAATAATCACTCTAAATGTAAATGGATTGAACTCCCCAATCAAAAGACACAGAGTGGCAGGATGGATCAAAGAACAAGATCCAACAATATGCTGCCTCCAGGAAACACACCTCAGCCCCAAAGACAAACACAGACTCAGAGTGAAGGGATGGAGAACAATACTCCAAGCTAATAATGAACAAAAGAAAGCAGGTGTCGCTATACTAATATCAGACAAGGTAGATTTCAAAGCAAAACAGATGAAGAAAGATAAAGAGGGACAGTATATAATGATAAAAGGGACTCTCCACCAAGAAGACATAACACTTATAAATATATACGCACCCAACACAGGAGCACCAAAATTTGTAAAGCAACTCTTAATAGAACTAAAAGAAGACATCAACAACAATACAATAATAGTAGGGGACCTCAACACACCATTAACACCAATGGACAGAACATCCAGACAGAAAATCAACAAGGAAATAATAGAATTAAATGAAAAATTAGACCAGATGGACTTAATAGATACATATAGAACACTTCATCCAAAAACAGCAGGTTACACATTCTTCTCAAGTGCACATGGAACATTCTCAAGGATTGACCATATTTTGGGAAACAAAGCAAACATCAATAGATACAAGAGAGTTGAAATAATATCAAGCATCTTTTCTGATCGTAATGCTATGAAACTAGAAATCAACTACAAGAAAATAGCAGAGAAGGGTGCAAAAATGTGGAGACTAAACAACACGCTTTTGAACAAACAATGGATCATTGAAGAAATTAAAGAAGAAATCAAATATTATCTGGAGACAAATGAAAATGAGAACACGACATACCAAATCATTTGGGATGCAGCAAAAGCAGTCCTAAGAGGGAAATTCATCGCAATACAGGCTCACCTCACTAAACAAGAAAAAGCTCACATAAGCAACCTCAAACGACACCTAACAGAACTAGAAAAAGAAGAACAAACAAAGCCCAGAGTCAGTAGAAGGAGGCAAATAATAAAAATAAGAGCAGAAATAAACGATATTGAAACAAAAAAGACAATAGAAAAGATCAATGAAACAAAGAGTTGGTTCTTCGAAAAAATTAACAAAATCCACAAAACTTTAGCCAGACTCACCAAGAAAAGAAGAGAGAAATCTCAAATAAATAAAATTAGGAATGAGAGAGGAGAAATCACAACAGATACCAATGAAATACAAGGGATCATAAGAGAATACTATGACAAACTATATGCCAACAAATTGAACAAACTGGAAGAAATGGACCAATTCCTAGACTCCTACAATCTCCCCAAACTGAATCAGGAAGAAATGGAGAATCTGATTAGGCCAATCACAAGTAAAGAAATAGAAACGGTAATCAAAAACCTCCCCAAAAATAAGAGTCCAGGATCAGACGGCATCTCTGGAGAATTCTACCAAACATTCAAAGAAGAATTAATACCTATTCTTCTCAAACTGTTCCAGAAAAATTGAGAAAGACGGAGTACTCCCTAACACATTCTATGAAGCCAACATCACTCTGATCCCCAAACCTGACAAGGACAACACAAAGAAGGAGAACTACAGGCCGATATCACTGATGAACATAGATGCAAAAATCCTCAACAAAATTTTGGCAAACCGATTACAGCAATACATCAAAAAGATTATACACCATGATCAAGTGGGATTTATACCAGGGACACAGGGATGGTTCAACATCCGCAGGTCAATCAACGTGATACACTACATCAACAAAATGAAAAACAAAAACCACATGATCATCTCAATAGATGCAGAGAAAGCATTCGACAAGATCCAACACCCATTTATGATAAAAACCCTCAATAAAATGGGTATAGAAGGAAAGTACCTCAACATAATAAAGGCCATATATGACAGACCCACAGCCAACATCATACTCAATGGACAAAAACTGAAAGCCATCCCTCTGAGGACAGGAACAAGACAAGGGTGCCCACTTTCACCACTCCTATTCAACATAGTACTGGAGGTGTTGGCCAGAGCAATTCGGCAGGAAAAAGAAATAAAAGGAATCCAAATAGGGAATGAAGAAGTAAAACTCTCTCTGTTTGCAGACGACATGATCTTATATATAGAAAACCCCAAAGAATCCATAGAAAAACTATTAGAAATAATCAACAACTACAGCAAAGTAGCAGGGTATAAAATCAACGTACATAAATCAGTAGCATTTCTATACACTAACAATGAACTAACAGAAAAAGAACTCAAGAACTCAATCCCATTCACAATCGCAACGAAAAGAATAAAATACCTTGGCATAAACTTAACCAAGGAAGTGAAGGATCTATACAATGAAAACTACAAGACTTTCTTGAAAGAAATTGACGATGACATAAAGAGATGGAAAGACATTCCATGCACATGGATTGGAAGAATAAACATAGTTAAAATGTCCATACTACCTAAAGCAATCTACAGATTCAATGCTATCCCAATCAGAACCCCAAGAACATTCCTCACAGATATTGAACAAAGAATCCTAAAATTCATATGGGGCAACAAAAGACCACAAATTGCTAAAGCAATGCTGAGCAAGAAAAACAAAGCCGGTGGAATCACAATCCCCGATTTCAAAACATACTACAAAGCTACAGTGATCAAAACAGCATGGTACTGGTACAAAAACAGGTCCACAGATCAATGGAACAGAATTGAAAGCCCAGAGATAAAACCACACATCTATGGACAGCTAATCTTCGACAAAGGAGCAGAGGGCCTACAATGGAGAAAAGAAAGTCTCTTCAACAAATGCTGCTGGGAAAACTGGACAGCCACATGCAAAAGATTGAAAATTGACCATTCTTTTTCACCACACACCAAAATAAACTCAAAATGGATCAAAGACCTAAAGATTAGGCCTGAGACAATAAGTCTTCTGGAAGAGAATATAGGCAGTACACTCTTTGACATCAGTTTCAAAAGAATCTTTTCGGACACTATAACTCCTCAGTTGAGGGAAACAATAGAAAGAATAAACAAATGGGACTTCATCAGACTAAAGAGCTTCTTCAAGGCAAGGGAAAACAGGATTGAAACAAGAAAACAGCCCACTAATTGGGAAAAAATATTTACAAGCCACTTATCCGACAAAGGGTTAATATCCATAATATACAGAGAACTCACACTGCTCAACAACAAAAAAACAAACAACCCGATCAAAAAATGGGCAGAGGACATGAAAAGACATTTCTCAAAAGAAGATATGAATATGGCCAATAGACACATGAAAAGATGTTCATCATTGCTAATCATCAGGGAAATGCAAATCAAAACTACACTAAGATATCACCTTACACCTGTTAGATTGGCAAAAACATCCAAAACCAAGAGCGACAAATGTTGGAGAGGTTGTGGAGAAAAAGGAACCCTCATACACTGTTGGTAGGAATGCAAACTGGTACAACCACTATGGAAAACAGTATGGAGATTTCTCAAAAAGTTAAAAATTGAAATACCCTATGACCCAGCCATCCCATTACTAGGTATCTATCCTAAGAACCTGAAATCAGAAATCCCAAGAGTCCCTTGCACCCCTATGTTCATCGCAGCATTATTTACAATAGGCAAGACATGGAACCAACCTACATGCCCAGAAACTGATGATTGGATAAAGAAGATGTGGTATATATACACAATGGAATACTACTCAGCCATAAAAAAAGACAAAATTGGCCCATTCACAGCAACGTGGATGGACCTCGAGGGTATTATGTTAAGCGAAATAAGCCAGTCAGAGAAAGATGAACTCTATATGACTCCACTCATAGGTGGAAGTTAGTATATTGACAAGGAGATCTGATCGGTGGTTACCAGGGAAAAGGGGGGGTGGGGGGAGGGCACAAAGGGGGAAGTGGTGTACCCACAACATGACTAACAAAAATGTACAACTGAAATCTCACAAGGTTGTAATCTATCATAACATTAATTTTAAAAAAATGTTATTTAATAAGTGATAGTATTCAAGCAGAGATAATCCTCTATCCCCGAAAATGGAAAATGTTGCCTTACAAAACGTCATTTCCAATTCCCATCAAGAAACAAACAAGTATGCAAAGAATTCAAAGAAATTTTAATGAAATAGACGTTTAAAATCAAATAAATCTTATATTGACCTGTGGAAAATGAACTTGTGATCATCCTTTCATACAGCTAAAGGGAATTCGTTCAGAGACAAATGAACTGAACATTCAAGTGACAATCATGGGAATCGTAATCTATAGTAACATGTTTTTCTCTTTTCAGATACTATGTAATTTCACTCCATGGATAAGAAAGAGTGCACAATTTTTATTTTTAAATTTCTGGTTCAAAATATTATAACCTAGACCAACTTGAATATACAAGGTTCAAAATAAAATAGTTCTTTAATTACAGGACTAACAATGTTAACCCCTTCACTTTCTTTCCTACATCTTATACATTTAAAAGGTACTATGTATTTTTTTCTTATTCTGATGCTCTCGTTCTTCAGGAACACTTGATATTGATGTATTGTTCTTAGAATGAAAATTTTCCAAGAATTTGCCTCTCGTTCAATCACGTACATACCACAGTTTATACTACTTTCGATACAAACAGTAAAAACATACAAGAAATAACCATAAATCAATAACTTCCAGGATTATTTGCATTTAAGTTATAATTGTGAATCATTCTTAAAATAAAATATTACCCTCATATGAGCTCTATGTGGTTCCATCAGTTTGGATCCTTTTCTTTCTGAAGATGAATTTAACGTGGAATTCAGTTAAAGTGTATATTTTTAGAAAGCATATTTTACAGCTGGAAGAAATTTCTTTAAATGGCTCTTAAGGCAGGTTTCACTAAAAATAATGTGGGCTCAGTTAAAACAAAGATTTTCCAGGAACAACTAACTCCAACTAAATCCATGTCAAGTGTTGAAATCTACCTGCCAGTAGTCCTTTTAGACTGTTCACCAATATTTTGTCTATCTCTCCTTCCAGTAAGGTGGGATTGTAGTTCCCTGTCTCCAGTTGAACTCAAGTGTGAGTAGGAGTGATGAGTGTCACTTTGGGGCAGATATTCTGAGGACAAATATGCTCTTTTCACATTTTCTTTTCCTTCTGTCAGAATACCTGGCCCCGTTCCATCACGGCTGCTCCAGCAGTCTCTGTCTGGTGTAACTATGAGAATGACTCAGATGCAGAGTCCCTGGCTGTCAGGATTCCAGGAACTTAGAGTATAAAGAAGAAATAAATGTTTGACTTGAAGCCACTGAGGTGTTAGGATTGTTTGTTACAGCAGAATGAATGATCTTGTCTATTTGTACCGATACTCTAGGCTTTTCCCAAACACAAATTATTTTCTAAATTGCATAATGTAAAATATTGAATATAGCATAACTGTGGGTGTGCTATTCTGACAGCTCATACTTTTGGGTTTAGTTTCTATTTTCAAGTTTACCATGAGAAGATAAGAGAAGACAAGGAAAGTAATAGTGCGTAACTTACAATCTTAGAATATTTGTAACATAAATATTCTAGAAACTCATTCCTGAATGTAGATAGGTACAGCTTAAGAATAAGTGAAGATAATATAAAAATGCTACTGAACGTTTCTTTCCAATTACCATTCTTTATGCGGATTTGTTTATCTGCACTATATTTTTGTTTGTCTTTGAGGATGTAACTTTTAAGAATAAAATTTAGTGTTAGCCTGTTCTCAAAAACCAGAATCTTGAAATCTGTTGTACTGCATTAATCTATTTTAAGCACAATTTGAAATATTAAGCAACCAAATTGTACCATATCTTGAGGAAGATATCTGAAAAAAAATCTTTTTTTTTGAGGAAGATTAGCCCTGAGCTAATGTCTGCCACCAATCTTCCTCTTTTGCTGAGGAAAACTGGCCCTGAGCTAAGATCCATGCCCATCCTCCTGTACTTTATATGTGGGACACCTGCCACAGCATGGCTTGCCAAGCGGTGCCATGTCCGCACCCGGGATCCAAACCCGTGAACCCCAGGCCACCAGGCGGAACATGTGAACTTAACTGCTGTGTCACTGGGCCAGCCCCTGAAAAAATTTTTTAATGTATACAATTATTTATTCATCTGAGCTGCTGGTGTTTCCTATACCTTATGTTCAATAACCTGATAATTTGATGCAGTGTTTATAGTTGGGTATTATTAAAACATTTACCAGCTTATTTTTATGCAAGGCCAGTTTTGGTAATAACCATCTCTCAGTTTTTTATATCCAAAACCACAAATAAAATATGAAATGTATTTTGGTAGATATTTTTAATTTTATACCACAGATTCAGCTTTATACTTTGTATTTATTTGAAGAACATTTTTGAAAGGTATATTTCAAAAGAGTCAATCATTCTAAGGATATAGAGCATCTAATTATGTAATTAAATATTTATGGAGCTTTTACAAAGTACCAAGCAAAGTGCTAATCATCAGGGCAAATAAAAGATTAACTCTTCAAATGACTGTAATTCACAATTTTAGAGTATGCAACATTGCCTTTTAAAATTTGTCTTCAATTTCTGTTTCTATTTTATTATATATTTTGTATGTTGTTTGTGGTGAATATTCTCAAACACATTTTGATTGAATGGATAAGTGAGTATGAGAGTGACTGACTGACTGAATGAAAGAATGACCGAAAAAATGAGTGGAACAAGACACGCCCCTTGCCCTGAAGGGGCATATATTCTAGTGTAGGACAGACATTATGGAAAATGTCACAGTGTGATACCACAGCTGGCATAACAGACACAATTACCAAGTTCTCAGGCAGAAAGAAATAGAAACTAATCCTGCCTAGGGAATTAGGGCAGAACACAATGACTTCAATAAAGGCAAACTTCTTTTCCCCTAGCCTGAAATTATTATGACTGTTAATCAAAATGTGGTTGTAAATTTTGAAAGCAATATACACTGCTGTGTTTTTTTGACCTGACTATCATCTTCCATGAAAAGCACACTTAGAAAACCAAACTCGTAGAACAAATTATATTATAAAGTAGAGATAATTGGTTCAGAATGTCATTGGTCCATGCAATCTCACTGAATGATTTAGGGTGTCACTAAGAGATCTTTGAAAACACTAATAAATGGTCTTTCCGTAATAGAAGAGAATCAGCATTAATCACTAAACCATATCCCTATACCTTTAAAAAAATCAGACACCCTTGATTGAAATGCTAGAATACATGTCCATGACAAGAACTGAGATTGTTTTTGGAGAGTTGGAATAAATAGGTAAAGCATGGCTAAAAATGACAACAAGATGAGAGCTGGAATAAATAGATAAAGCATAGGTTAAAAATGAGAACAATATTATCTTATTTGGTAAGATAGTATTAGATACTAAGTGTATGGCAATGGTATAAATGTTATTGTATAAATTTACATTGTAAACTTAAATTCAAACAAATGCAAAGATCTATAAAACAGGAACAGATTTCTATTGTTTTTGGCATTGATTTTTACGTTGACGTGATTGTCAGGTGAGATAAATCGTGTTTTGTTTGTTCTTATCCTTTCTCCCCTTTATCCTTGAAATAGGAATTCAATTTGAGTTCAAAATATGAATGTATTATTTCTCATAGTGTCCTCCATGGAATATGGGCATCAATATAATCCAGAGAACTTGTTAAAAGACAGAATTCCCTGGTATACCCGTGATCTTCTTAAAACAAAATAAAACAACAAAAAAACTTGAAGAGAGAAGGCTCAGGAATCTGTATTTTTTTCTTTGTTTAGAAATAATTCCAGGTGATTTTAACACACTACAGTGTGAACATCACTCTACTACATCAGTGAATTTACCTGTGTTAATTCATGTACCATATTCTTAAATACATTCCTACTTATGTTTTCAGGGGAAGAACCAGCTCTTCATTAAACCTTACCTTGGCTTCCTAGTCACTACAGATCCTACACACCCACGTACAATGAAATTCTCAAGTGTTTATTATAGAACTAATATTATATGTGCTTAAGAACATAGACTCAGGAACTAAATGTTGATATGCTGGCTTCCACACTATTTGTCACGTACCTTTGGGCAATAAATTCTCTTGCTCATTTTATTCATTTTCAAATGTTTATAAAAATAGAACTGACTTCATTATGCTGTTATCAAGATTACTTGAGTTAATGCGATACACATAGTATGCTCTTCAACATCAGTCTTAGCATATTCTCAAGTACCACGTCTGACTAGGCAAGGGAAACAATAGAAAAAATAAACAAATGGGACTACAACAAACCACAAAGCTTCTGCACAACAAAGGAAACCATCAACAAAATGAAAAGACAACCTAGCAATTGGAAGAAGATATTTGCAAACCATATATCTGATATGGGATTAATATCCAAAATATATAAAGAACACATACATCTCAATAACAAAAAAACTAACAACTAAATTAAAAAATAGGCAAAAGATCTGAACAGACATTTCTTCAAAGAAAGATATACAGATTGTCAACAGGCACTTGAAAAGATGTTCGACATCACTAATTATCAGGGAAATGCAAATCAAAATTACAATGAAGTATCTCCTGTCAGAATGGTTGTAAATAACATGGCAGGAAATGACAAGAGTTGGAGAGGATGTGGAGAGAAGGGAACATTCATACACTGCTGGTGGGAAAGCAAACTGATACAGACACTATGGAACATAGTATGGAGATTCCTCAAAAAATTAAGAATAGAACTACCATATGAGTCAAGTATTCCACTGCTGGGTATTAACCCAAAGAATATGAAAAAACAAACATGTAAAGATATGTGCACCCCTATGTCCATTGCAGCATTATTCACAATAGCCAAGACTTGGAAGCAACCTAGGTGCCCATGAGGGGATGAATAGATAAAGAAGATGTGGTATATACACACAATAGAATACTACTCAGCCATATGAAAGGATGAAATCCGGCCATTTGTGACAACATGGATGGACCTTGAGGGTATTATGACAAGTGAAATAAGTCAGAGGGAGAAAGTCTAATACCATATGATCTCACTCATAAGTAGAAGATAAAAACAACAACAAACAAACACGTAGAGACAGAGATTGGCTTGGTGGTTACCAGAAGGGAAGGAGGAAGGGAGGAGAGAGGGGTGATTAGGCACACATGTGTGGTGATGGATTAAAATTAGTCGTTGGGTGGTGAACATGATGTAATCTACACAGAAATCAAAATATAAGGATGTACACCCAAAATTTATACAGTGTTATAAGCCAATGTTACCACAATAAAAATAAAATAAAAATAGAAGATGAGTAAAAAATAATAATTAAAGATAATATATATGAAAAAAAATTTTAGAACAATGCCTGGCAAAAGTTTTAGAATCACTTATGAAGTTTTGGCTATTATTACTTTTATCTTCATTCATTTTGATTCTTAGCCATGATTTGAATATAATTATTATTTTTTGAATTCCAAACTGCAATGAAAATTGCAAAGAGAAAGTCGAAGTTTCCTACAAATGAATTCTTACTTGTTAAACTGAATGCTAAAGGAGTATGAGGCAATGTCTACAATTTAATGAAAGGGTTTGATTGTAGAATTCTATACCAAAATATGACTATAAAATAAAATCAATATGCTACATTGGTATTTACTGTAACAAAAGTTATTTAAGGTAATGCTCCGGCAAAACAAAAAAAAACGAATTCAACGGGAAGATCTTGGCTACAAGAAGCAGTGATGAAAAATGTATCCAGTAAAACTTCTAATTAAATTTAGATAGTTTCTGATAATATGGCTATGAAATTTAAAATGATTGTTTACAAGGAACTTCTGACATATGCAAGACAAAATAGACAGTAAAATTACAATCAATGGGGAATTAGAATTCTACGTGAGTTCAACAAAATCTGGGAGAATGGGCAGGGAAAATGGATTTGTTGAAGCATCTATTTTATAAGATGACAAGAGGTTATACATATGATTGCTTTTCAAATTAAGAAGAAACATTTTAAATATGTTCTTATAAATTTTAGAAAAACTATCAATGTAATAGTATAAAAATAAAATAGAACCACCCTATCCTTCAAGGAAATGAAAAACAGGATATAAAACGATCAAAATGGGAAAAATTTGACAGAAAAAAAGGGTAGCCCAATCTTGTTTGTATAATACCAATTTATTTTTATTAAATTTATTTTTTCTTTTCTTTTTTTGAGGTATAATTGACATGTAACACATTTGTTTCAGGTGTATAACATAATTATTCAATATTTGTGTACGTTGCAAAATGATCACCATAATAAGTCTAGTTAAAACACAATCCTGAATGTATTCCTTGGCTCTCAAATGATAGAGTAAGTTTTTCTAAGGAAACATCTTATATTTACTTTCTAAATTAATACTACTTGTATGAAGCAAACCATACAGAAAATAAAGTCCTTCACATGAATAATGGTCCTTGAATGGAAATTTTTCAATGAATTCTTATTTATTGATTTGCTGTCTGCAAAAGTGTTTTCGTATTAAACATACCTCTGGAGCTAGACTTTACACATTGTTTTAACATCACTTCAGTATATTGATATGGGACCTCAAATATGGGACATAAATATTGTGAAGTGTCTCTCATTTTTATCCAATTTCCTTGCTAATTTGCTTCCATGGGATATGATGGTATGTGACTGACATTCTCAGCTTCATTGTAAACCTTTGGAAGATGTGGTCTTTTTCTCTAAACCATTCAGTAGAACCCACAGAATCTAGCTCGGTGCTTGACAGTGTAAATGTTTAGTAAAAGTTTTTCAAGTGAATTGAAAACAGATTTCCTAAAACCTTAATTAAAATTTACCAAATAAAATAACCATAGAGATACAAGTGCAGGTACTATAATCTGATGATCAAATTGGGGCACCTCTGGATAAAGTGCTTTTATTATGAGTCATGGACTTTCTAAGCTGTCTTAAATGTGGTATTACAGGAGAATTCTTCCTTAAAAGGGAAACCTACCTTCATCTGTGAATTTATTTTAAGTTAAGTCGTTGTTCTATTTTTTTTTTTCATCTTTAGAATAACTTGTTCAACAGAAAAAAACTGGTGCTGATTTGTAAAGAAAGGAAAATATTTTCTTAAACTCTTCCCATAATGAAATTCTCTATTTTTAAAACTCCAGAGAACAGTACTGTACTACAAGTATTAGGACAACAACTTGATCAGACAAGTTTTTCTTTATATGTATGCTATTACTTTTCAACTATATTAAGCATTTTTTGAAGAAAATTTCATTGTCTTATTGTTTATGTGTAAGGAAATGAATTTTATGGAATAATTACTTTTGCAACGTTTTCCTAGAGGCAAAAAGGCTTTTGCATTGTTCATTTTTTAGTGAGCAGTTGATTTCTTCTTATTGTCTGGCCACTATATAGCGTAATATTGCAGAATTTCTCAAATGTATGGGGGTAAGGAGGGCTAGTTTCTTAGAAGATCTTTGCAGCTTACTTTCACAAGGCCACAGAAAATTGCAGCAATATATTATAAAATCATAACCTCTAGTCTGCTTTCATTGCCAAAGATTTTGACCAGGTTTATTGTAAATTCCAGGTGGTTTAAGGTGAATCAGAGGGACCTTAACAAAATCTACACGATTTTTACATAAGAGTATTTTTCCACTATGATGCAGCAGCTTATGTAGCTGATCATAAAGAAAAACAAATTTGCATTTCACACTAGGAAAATTTATATAAAAATTTGATCCTCATCTGCACACAATAAATTTAAAATAAGAATGTTCTATATTTTCATATAGTTTCCTTAAAATCTATATATGATAAATAATTATATCTATCTATGTGGAAAAAATTAATGTTTGGCATATGATTGTTCTCTGTAACATAAGTGTCACTATTATGTTTGCCATGGCGGTGTTAACCCTAAATCTCAATAACTAAGTCAAGTTCAGCTGTGGTATGCATGCAAGAGATATTACATATTTGTAATTATATTTACCTTGGCTCGTTATACAGAGCTTTGCACTGAAATGATGCATAAATAATATAATATGACATGCAGGTGTTATATTAATTTCAATGTTGATTTGATTTGAATTTAGTTTTACTGGAAAGAATTTAGTGACTAAAACATGCTGCCAAATTTTAAATTAAAATTTAAAAAAATCAAGAAATTAGTGAAAATACTCAGAAGAATACAATATAAGTCTTAAACTAAAGATAGAGTGTTGTATGAACACGTTTATTTTTGCTCCTTCCAACAATATCATTGAAATGACCATAAAGACATAAGAATGTCAAGGAAAACTGGAGAGAAAAGGACACAAGCTGAGTAGTATAAACAAACTTTTGAAGGGGGAAAGTGGATGGACAGGTGTTTAGAGATTATCTTCTAATAGAAAGCTGAAATCCATCAGTCTTTTGAATAAGAAACCGAATTAGTTTTCAGAACCATGGACAGATCCAGAATTGGCTAGAGGAAGAATAACTGAAGAGTAAGTTATGGGAATAAAAACATAAGAATATTAAAAATATAAATAAGGAGAAGTTAAAATCAAATGTGTCCTCCTCATACCAGGGAAACTAGGTGATCAGGTATTTACATCTCCCCTAGAATTAAGTAGGAAATTTATTCTATGGTGAAAAATTAAGGGCCTTCAGACCTGGGAACAACAGACAGAGGTCTCATACTGAGAACAAGGGCAATTTGAGAAACTTACAATAATGAACCATAAGAGCCTCAAGATCTGTAATTTAGGTAAGTCCCAAGACTGAGAACATACAAGCATATTCCTCCCATCCCATCACTCAGGATTATAGGATATCCTTCTCTGAAGATAATACATTGGTCCAGAGAAAACATTTGTTTTAATGTTTAGGGTTTATTCTCATAAAATAGATGAGTTCTTACCCACTATCTCACTTGAAACAGAGATCTCAGGCTGTTTCAATGTCTCATTCTTTTTTATGAATAGACAACTGTCATCACACAGCTTTGAGAAAAGAATTTTGCATGAATGAGAGACACTAAAACCAAGAAACTTAAAAAAGGAACTTAGAGAACACAGGCAATAAAAGAGACAAGAAGAAAACAAATCAATATTGTTAATATCCTCAGAAATATCGAAAAGTTTATTAAAACCATAAAATAGGTACAAGATGCTTTAAAAAGAGGACATTCCATAAACAAGAAATATACTTGTAAGTAAAAAATATAATAACCATAGTAGGACATTCATTTGGAGAAAAATTGAGGATTTTTCCAGTGCGAAGAATGAAAAGACAAGGAAGAGAAAAAGCAAGAAGGAAGAAACGAGAAATTTGTGCAGTCAATCTAGGTTCAGTACCCAAACTTTCAGAAAGAGAAACTAGGAGAGGGGGAATGGGAGTTGGTTATTAGAGAGATGGTGCATGGTGATTCCAAGATCTAAAGTGCAAGACATTTTTCTCACACACATAGTATATCAGATTTTCATGATATTTAGTGAGGATTAGCCTAACATGAAATACAACAATTAAAAATTCCAGATTGCTGGTATTAACTAGATGACTTTACTTAAAATGTTCTCCCTTGCTCTCAACATGGCCCACAGCAGGATTGAAGGGCTCCAAATACTGTCTACCACGATCTCCTCAAAACTTTGGACCTTACCAGTATAGACTGCTTAAGGGAGCAGTCCCAGGAAGGTTTGGTTGATTAACTCTTCCCAAGACACTATTCAAATAATCCCAATTATGCCCCATTTTCTTGTTTACCTGATATCCAGGGTAATTCCCAGATTACCAGGTAATGTGCCAGCATTTAGGCTCATCTATATACTATTCACTATATCTCCTAAGATGAATCCAGTGTTGAGCTCTTCCTAACCCTGTCAACACAAAGTCTGATGTTCGCTTGAACTAAAAATGTCATCACCAACAATAACACTCTTCTTTTCAGGACTTGTCTAAGTTTCTGCAAAAGCTAAAGCCTGGATGTCAGATGAAGATACTATTTTCTCTCTCTTACTATATATGTACAGAAGAGAAGTTGGACTAGGCCCTCGATTAATTTTCCCTTACTACTTATATATCACTGTTTTATCTTCTCCCTGAAAAATTCAGCAACTTTGGCACAGATGTTATTGCCCCAGAAGCTTCTCCTTGACCTTCCACTTTCCTGGCCACGATTCCTAACCAATTAAATATTTTAACAGCTGGCTCACTATTTTTTATCCTCTAATATTTTTGTTATCATTATTAACTTAACTATCTCTGTCCTCCACATTTTAGTGGTAGTGCTTTCCACTCTACTTCAGCTATCTACTCTCGCACCCCTAATCCTTGTCATTGCTAATAACTGTTCCACATCTAAAGCCTTGATTTCAACACCCAACTCAGGCTAAGAGAAGAAAACTGAAGGCTAATTTTAAACTTGCCTTCAATTATGTGAAGAGTTCTTTCCCAGAATATAATAACTAATCTTTTCAAATCTTCAATGAGATTGCTTAGGCACAATTTTGGAAAGATATTTAGAAGCTGAGTGATTTATAACAACAAAGAAAATGTAGAATTTTAAACTCTGGATATTTTTACCATAGGTTTTCTTTGGTTTAAATGCAAAAAAACCTGTCCACTTAATGACTGCTTGTTTTCTAAGAAAACATCAAGTAAATACGCTATGCTTGAGAGAAGGGTAGTACCATCATTGCTGCTGCAGGCTGAGACAAAGAATAAATGATGAGAAGATAAATCAAGCTATACTTGAACAAATTATATGCCTGCAGTGATTAAAAAGATCCCTAAGAAAGAGAAAAAGGATGTTTTAGTTGTTACAATGACATTTACTCATCATCTCTATTTACAAACCTTGAGAGAGTTGGAGTTAAAATATTAATCTTGATGGAATTGTTTTAAGAGAAGAAAATCTGTTGTATTGAGATCCTACAATATTCAGAAAATTGTTTCCATTTAGACTACCAAAATTTTGCAGCCTCTTTTGCCTTAACCTTGGCATGCTTAAGCTTTTGCATGCTTTTGTCTTAATTTAACATTTATTCATTAAATTTAGAAACACAAATAAGTGCTTTGCTGAACGTAAGTACTTAAAGCTTTATTCTGAACCATGTTCTTGCTGACATTATAAGTTCATGAAAACAGGGACAGTAAATTGAAGTGCCATTTCCTTATGACTATGGCAACCTATATATTGTTTTAATGAAAAATGCTGGTATAAAGCTTTACCAAGCATCTAAACAAAAACACATCTTTGTATTATGTATTTGAATTGATAGCCTGCAGAGCTAAAATAACAGGTTTCTGTCATTTAAGAAGTTTATATAAATGGCTCTGTAAACACCATATTATTTCTTTATTGCTTGCTCTGATATTGTATGGGGACATCACTTATCAAATTGTAAGTTTCAATGTATTATCTCAGGTTAAAATGAATGTATTAGTCAAAAGCCTATGTGGATTTTACTGCCATCAATGAGTTTTGGCTTTACAGTGTAGTACAAAAATACCCTTATTTTATTAAATCAACATGGTAAAGACATGAAAATAAGCTTTCATATAGTTTTTTCTGCCATTAAATGAACACCTTGAACTTAAAAAAATAAGGATAAAAGTATCATAAAAATGATAGTAAATATCCCAATTTAGCACTAAAACCTTTAACTTAACTCATAACTTTGTGGTAGAGTGTATCGTGTACTATTAGATGTTGTAGAAAAGGATGGCTCAAGTTCTATTCCTACTTCTTTTACTTTATTATTTTTAAAATTTTTTCTACTAAATATTATTTATTTTGAAGTTTATCTTGTTCACACATAGAGCTGTAGTTGCTTTTAATTGCCATGGGATATTCTATTATCCTGTTTAGGATAGTAGGAACTGTTTATTTGTTCTGTTGTAGGCATTAGAGTATTAGTTATACATTTAGAATGCTGCAGTGAACATTTTTGTGTCTTTCACCTTGTGCACATTTCTAAGAGGTTTTCTAACATGTTACTGAGAGAGAAATGCTTTGGTGGAAGGCTATGCTTGTATCCAAGTACTGACTATTGCCAAGTTGCTCCCTAAAGTGATTACATACCAGTTTTTACATTTTCACTAGCAACGTATTCTGTCTCTTTAACCAACACTTGATGTTATATTTTAGTATTATATTTACCAATTTAATGGATGTGAAATGATATTGCAGCTTTTTATTTTTTTAATTTTTTTATTGAGGTAGCATTCGTTTATAGCATTATATAGATTTCAGGTGTACATCATTATATTTCGATTTCCGTGTAGACAACATTGTATTCACCACCCAAAGTCTAATTGCCATCTGTCATCAAACACATGTACCCTTTTACCCCTTTCACTCTCACCTCCCCCCTTCCCCTTTAGTCACCACCAATCTATTCTCTGTTTCTGTGTGTTTGTTGTTTTTTACCTTCCACATATGAGTGAAATCATATGGTATTTGATTTTCTCTATCTGATTTATTTTGCTTATCATAATGCCCTCAAGGTCCATCCATGTTGTCACAACTGGCAAGATTTCATCTTTTTATGGCTGAGTAGTATTCCTTTGTATATATACACCACATCTTCTTTATCCATTCATCCACTGATGGGCACTTAGGTTGTTTCCAAATCTTGACTATTGTGAATAAAGCTGCAACGGACATAGGGGTGCATATATCTTTTCAAATTAGTGTTTTTGTGTTCTTTGGATAAATACACAGAAGGGGAATGGCTGGATCATATGGCATTTGTATTTTTAATTTTTTCAGGAATCTCCACAGTATTTTCCATAGTGGCTGCACCAATTTACTTTCTCACCATCAGAGTATGAGGATTCCCTTTCTCCACATCCTCTCCAGTACTTGCTATTTCTTGTTCTTTTAATAATAGTCATTCTGATGTGAGGTGACATCTCATTGTAGTTTGGATTTGCATTTCTCTAATAATTAGTGATATTGAACATCTTTGCATGTGCCTGCTGGCCTTCTGTATATCTTCTTTGGGAAAATGTCTATTCCGATCCTTCACCTGCTTTTTAATTGGATGGTTTGTTTTGTTGTTGTTGTTGAGTTTTATGAGTTCTTTACATATTTTGGATATTAAATCCTTACCAGACATGCGATTTTCAGATATCTTCTACGAGTTGTTAGGTTGTCTTTTTGTTTTGTTGATGGTTTCCTTAGTTGTACAAAAGCTTTTTAGTTCGGTATAGTCCCATTTGTTTATTTTTTCCTTTGTTTCTCTTGCTTGAGGAGACATGATATTCAAAAAGGTACTCTTAAGACTGATGTCAAAGAGCATACTGCCTAGGGAGCTTCCTGGTGGCATAGCAGTTAAGTTCGCATGTTCAGCTTCAGTGTCCTGGGTTTTGAGTCCCGAGTGTAGACCCATGCACCGCTTGTCAAGCCATGCTGTGGCAGGCATCTCACATACAAAGTAGAGGAATATGGGCATGAATGTTAGCTCAGGACCAATCTTCCTAAGCAAAAAGAGGAGGATTGGTGACAGATGTTAGTTCAGGAGTAATCTTCCTCACAAAAAAAAGAAAAAGAGAAAGAGCACACTGCCTATGTTTTCTTTTAGGAGTTTTATGGTTTCAGGTCTTACATTCAAGTCTTTAAGCCATTTTGAGACAATTTTTGTATATGGTGTAAGATAATAGCCTGCTCTTAATTTTTTATCTGTGGCTGTCCTGTTTTCCCAATAACATTTATTGACTTTCCTTTCTCTATTGTATGTTCTTGGCTCCTTTGTTTAAAGTTAGCTGTCCATAGATGTGTAAGTTTATTTCTGGGCTCTCAATGGTCTTCTATTGTTTTGTGTATCTATTTTTGTACCAGTACTATGCTGTTTTGATTAGTATAGCTTTGTAGTATATTTTGAAATCAGGGAGTGTGATACCTACAGCTTTGTTTGTTTTTCTAAGGATTGTTTTTGCTATTTGGCATCTTTTGTTGTTCCATACACATTTTAGGATCCTTTGTTCTATTTCCATGAAAAATGTTTTTGGGACATTGACAGGGATTGCATTGAATTTGTAGATTGCTTTAGAAAGTATATTTTAACTATATTAATTCTTCCAATCCATGAGCACAGAATATCTTTCCATATCTTTATGTCTTCTTCAATTTCTTTCAACAATGTTGTATAGTTTTCAGTGTACTTGTCTTTCACTTCTTTGGTTAAATTTATTCCTAGATAGTTTATTGTTTTTTGTTGTAATTGTAAATGAGATTGCATTCTCAATTTCTCTTTTGCTATTTTGTTGTTAATGTATAGAAACACAATTGATTTTTGTATGTTGATTTTGTGCCCTACAACTTTATTGTATTCATTTATTATGTCCAATAGATTTTGGTGGATTCTTTAGGATTTCCTATATATAAAATCATGTCATCTGCAAATAGTGACATTTTTACTTCTTCCTTCCCAATTTTGATTCCTTTTACTTGCCTAATTACCCTGGCTAGGACTTCCAATACCATGTTGCATAAGAGTGACAAAAGTAGGCCTCCTTCTTTTATCTGTTCTAAGGGAGATAGTGTCCAGTTTTTCAACATTGAGTACGGTGATAGCTGTGGGTTTGTCATATATGGCCTTTGTTATGTTGAGATACTTTCCTTCCATGGCCATTTTATTCAGAGTTTTTGGCATAAATGGATACCGTATAATTGTTGAACGCTTCTCTGCAATATTGAGATGGTCATGTGATTCTTATTCTACATTTTGTTAATGTTGGTATCATGTTGCTTGATTTGCAGATATTGAACCATCTCTGCATCCTTGGTATAAAGCCCATTTGATCATGGTGTATGAACCTTTTAATATATTGTTGTACTCAATTTGCTAACATTTTGTTGAGGATTTTTGCATCTATGCTCATCAGTGATAGTTTCTTTATTTGTATTGTCCTTGTCTGGATGTGGTATCAGGGTAATGTTGGCCTCATAGACTGAGTTAGGAAGCATCCTGTCCTCTTCAGTTTTTTGGAAGAGTTTGAGAAGGATTGGTATTAAATCTTTCTTGAGTGTTTGATAGAATTCACCAGGGAAGTCATCTGCTTCTGGACTTTTGTTTTTTGGGAGGTTTTTGGTTGCTGTTTCAATCTTCTTACTAGTGATCAATCTATTCAGATTCTCTATCTTGTCTTGATTCAGTATTAGAAAGTTCTATAATTCTAAGAATTCATCCATTTCCTCTAGATTTTCCATTTGATGATATATAGCTTTTTGTGGTATTCTCTTATAATCTTTTGTATTTCTGTGGTATCCATTGTACTTTCTTCTCTTTCATTTCTGATTTTACTTATTTGAGGCTTTTCTCTTTTTTTTCTAGGTAAAGTTTTGTCAGTTTGTTTGTTTTTTCAAAGAACCAGCTCTTAGTTTTATTAATCTTTTCTATGTCTTCTTAGTCTCTATTTCACTTATTTCTGTTCTGATTTTGATTATTTTCTTTCTTCTACTGATTTTGGGCCTTATTTCTTCTTTTTCTATTTCTTTTCAGTGTGGTGCTAGATTGTTTGCTTGAGATTTTTCTTGTTTTTTGAGGTACCCGTATTGCCATAAACTACCCTCTTAGTGCCACTTTTGCTGTATCCCATAGATTGTGGTATGCTGTATTTTCATTTGTGTCCAGTTATTTTTTATTTCTCCTTTGATTTATTTGTTGACCCAATAGTTGTTCAGTAACATTTTGCTTAATCTCCACATATTTGTGGCTTTTCTAGTTTTCTTCTTGTAGCTGATTTCTAATTTCATACCATTGTGATCAGAAAAGATGCTTGATATTATTTCAATCTTAAATTCATTGAGATTTGTTTTGCTGCCTAATATGTGATCTATCCTGGATAATGTTCCATGTGCACTCACAAAGAATATGTATTCTGCAGTTTTTGGATAGAATGTTCTGTATATATCTGTTAAGCTCACCTGGTTGAATATGTCATTTAAGACCAATATTTCCTCTTTGATCTTCTGTCTGGATAGTCTATCCAGTGCTGTAAGTAGAGTTTGAAAGTCTCCTACATTATTGTGTTGCTGGCAATTTCTCCTTTTATGTATATTAAAATTTTCTTTACGTATTTAGGTGCTCCTATGTTGGGTGCATAGCATTTATAAGTATTATATCCCATTGTTGGATTGTTCCCTTTACCATTAGGTAATGGCCTTCTTTGTCTCTTGTTACAGTTTTTGTTTTAAAGTCTATTTTGTCTGATATAAGTATTGCTATCCCATCTTTTTTTTTTCCCCCATTTGCATGAAACATCTTTTTCCATCCCTTCACTTTCAGTTTGTGAGTGTCTTTAGGTCTGAAGCATCTCTTTTATGCAGTATATATATATATAGAGAGAGAGAGAGAGAGAGAGAGAGAGGAGATCTTGTTTTTTAATCCATTCAGCTACCCTACGTTTTTTGATTGGAGCATTTATTCCATTGACATTTAAAGTAACTGTTAATGAGTTTGTACTTATTGCCATTTTGTTACTTTTGGGGGGATGTTTTTGTAGTTATCCTGTCTTGTTTTGTTCTTCTCTTGCTCTCTTCCCTTGTGATTTGATGGCTTTCCTTAGTGCTATGTTTGGGTTCCTTTCTCTTCACTTTTTTGCACATTTATTATAGGTCTTTGGTTTGTGGTTACCCTGAGGTTCACATATGAAAACCTATGTAAATAGCAATCTATATTAAGTTGATGGTCTCGTAAGTTTGACTAAAAGCCCTATGCTTTTACTCTCCTCCCCCCACATTTTATGTGTTTGATATTATATTTTACCTCTTTTATTTTTGTGTATCCCTCAACCTCTTATCACAGATATGGATGATTTTAGTACTTTTGTGTTTTTACCTTCCTACTAGCTTTATAGGTGGTTGATCAACTACCTTTCCTGTATATTTGCCTTTACCAGTGATGTATTTTCTTTAATAATTTTCTTATTCCTGTTTGTGGCCTTTTCTTTTTCACTTAAATAAGTCCCTTTGACATTTATTACAAGGCTGGTTTAGTAGTGATAAACTCCTTTAGTTTTTGCTTGTTTGGAAAACTCTTTATTTCTCCTTCCATTCTGAATGATAATCTTGCTGGGTAGAGTATTCTTGGCTATAGATTTTTTCCTTTCAGCACTTTGAGTGTATCGTGCCATTTCCCTCTAGCCTATAAGATGTCTGCAAAGAAGCCAACTCATAGCCTTATGGAGTTTCCTTTGTATGTAACTGGTTGTTTTTCTCTTGTAATTTTTATGATTCTCTCTTTATCTTTAATTCTTGACATTTTAATTATAACATGTCTTGGTATGGGCCTCTTTGGGTTCATCTTGTTCAGTATTCTCTGTGCTTCCTGTATCTGGATGTCTGTTTCCTTCTCCAGGAAGTGTAGTTTTCAGGCATCATTTCTTCAAATAAGTTCTCTGCCCCTTTGTCTCTCTTTTCACCTTCTGAGACACCTATAATGCAGATGTTAGTATGCTTGATATTGTCCCAGAGGTCCATTAGACCGTCTTTGTTCTTTCTAATTTTTTTTCTTTTTCCTGTTCAGCTTGGGTGATTTCCTTTAATCTTTGGTGCAGCTCGCTGATCTGTTCTTCTGTGTCCATCTGCTCTGCTGTTCATTCCCTCTAGTGAATTTTTAATTTCTATTATTCTTTTCTTCAGCTGTGAAGAATTGGTTCTTTTTTATATTTTCTAAATTTTTGTTGAAGTTCTTGCTATGTTCATCTATTCTTCTTCCCAGACCAGTGAGAATCTTTATGACTATTAGTTTGTATTCTATCAGGTAGACTGTTTATCTCTCTTTTTTCAGTTCTTTTCCTGAGGATTTATCCTGTTCCCTTGTTTGGAATATATTCCTTTGTCTCTTCATTTTGCTTACTTCTCTGAGCTTATTTCTGTGTATTAGGTAGAATAGCTATGTTTCCTGAACTTGGAAATGTGGCCTTATGTAATAGATGCCTTATGGGGCCCAGAAGTGTGCTCCCCTCTTGCCATGTGTGCCAAATGCCCCAGGAGTGTCCCCTGTGTGGGCTGCATGTGCCTTTCTCTTATAGCAAGGTTGCTATTTCTGTGAGTGCAAAGTAGACTAGGCTGGCCTCCAGGAGGGCTGGTTGTGAAGCTCGGCCATGTGCAGCTGCTACAGGCATTTTATTGGGTGAGACAAGTCCCCAGTATGGCTGCCTGCAAGGTTGGTAGCACATAACTGGCAGTTTTGCTAGTAAGTTAGTCATGCCCCCAGTGTGTCTTGCTGCTAGACCCAGGAGCACCCAATTGCTGCAGGCCTCCAATGTGGCTTCCTATGCTGTTTGGCTGCCTCTAAGTTGGTGGATGGTTTAGGCCTCAGATAACTTTAGAGTGCAGTGCGTTGCTGTTGTCAGCTTGCTTTTGGGCAGGGCAGTCCTCTGGTAAGAACTGGCTAAGCTGAACTGATGAGTGGGGCATGCCCCAGGCATAGCAGCACACAACTGTTTCAGGACGGCATTAAAAGGCAGGGCAGATCCCCTGTGGGGCTGTTTGCAATGGCCAGCAGCACAAGACCACTAAGATCCCACACGTCTGATGCAGGCCTGCTGGTGAGCAGTGCTAGTCCCTGAGGTAGGCAGCCTGCTGCCTGGAGTAATTGCCTCGAGTGCTTTAATGGTCAGGGAAGATCCCTGGGCTAGCAGACTGGAAGGAGGATTCCAAAGGTGTCTGCCAGCTTCTGTGCCAGCATGACTGAACTAAGTCACGATAATGGCTACTGCCAGTGTCTCAGTCCCTAGGGAGTGGGCTAAGCCGCTTCCTGTCTCTCTGAGATGTGCTCCAAGCTTAGTAACTGAGTCTCGTTTACCGTTAGACTATGCACTTTTTTAATCAGTTTCTTGATGCTGGTTTCTGGGTCAAGTGAGTCTGTGTGTGGCCCCTTTAAGAGTAGGTTTTTCTTTCCCTGAAGTTCTATATCTTTCCTAGGCATATTCCCCCATTGGCTTTCAAAGCCAGAAAAGCCAGGTATTATGGGGTCTCATTTCTCTTGTGCTGAATCTAAGGGCTGGGAGTCTAATGTGGAGTCAATTCTGTTGTTCCTCTGGGAAAAGCTCCATACTTTTGAGATAGCTCCAAGCTGTGTGAAGCCTCACAGCTAGGGTGTGTTTTTTTCCTTAGTGGGTCTGTATCTCTGCCTTTTCCACCTCTGTCTGTGTTGTCCCTTGCTGTGGAGGTTTGCTTTATCCATTTTCCAGATCTGTCTTGGAGAAAATTGTTCCACAGGTAGTTGTAGTTTTGTTGTATCTACGGGAGGAGGCAAATTCAGGATCCTCCTATGCCATCATCTTCCAAATTCCTGGTTTCTTTTAAACAAATATTGCTCATTGTTTGGTAGTTAATTTTGTAGTTTTAACTTTCATTAGATAGGAAGACATTGCAATCTAAATATCTTTTGAAAAAGTTAATTTTGTAGTTTTAGTTTTCACTAGTATAGGAACACATTGCAATGTAGATATCTTTTGAAAGTGGTGGCAAAATTTACTTAAGTCATTTAAATATGCTTTTATGAAACATCTCCTTTTTATATAATGGAATGGATATTACTAAATATGACTTCTGACATTATTTTTCTGAAGACCCATTGGGTTAATATTTGGAAATTGGTACTCATGCTGCCTCAAAGAGCAATTATATCTCTGAATAGTCCCCTAACAGATTTTATATCCTTGACAATGCCAACAGTATATTTATCCATCTTCATAGTCAAGTGTAAGCTAAGAGTTGATGGGTGTGCTATATGCATGCATAAATGATGCTTTCATCCCTTGCATCTGTTCATATTAATAATGATAATGCTTAAACAGTGATTTTCATCTTTAAGAGCATTACAAATGCCAACTAATTAATTAATCCCTTAAGTGCTTAATTGCATATGGATAATTAAACAGACTGCCGACAACGCTTATAGAACAAAAATTAAAAGGGAAATCATATCAAGCCTGCTTTTCTAACCAATGGGTTGGAGATGTGACTTCCATACATTTGAGTAGAAGCATCTTGTATAGCCACATTTCTGAAAATTCCTTTGCAGAAAAGCATTTTAGCAATACTGGAAATGTTATGTAATTCTTATTTTTGAGAATTGTAAAGAACATTAGTATGATAAAGCTGTTGAGATGTTTATATAAACTTTTTATTTTTGTGAAACATAGAACATCAGACATACTTGGTCTTTGAATCTCTTTTTCATAAGACCCATCCATTGGAATGGATCTTTTTTGGAAGGACTTTTGGAAATGACGCAGTTTATTTTATGACACCTCTCAAGGAGGTGGAAGATTATTAGAGTTATGTTCTTTTTGCTAACTCGGCTACATGGTCTTCTGCATTCAAAAGCCTTCTCAAGTATTCTTTCTTCAAAATGGTTCTGAATATTATTTCAGACTTAATTTGAGAAAACTAATACGAAATGAAAATACAACAAAAATTGATTTTATACTGCCATTGACCTAGCAATAATAATTCAGCACTAAATATTAAATCCTCTGATACTAGTGATTCTAAATGAAGGTACTCTTTGCATTTTACTTGGGGTATTTCTTCATCGTGAGAATTTCATCACACACTGCAGGAGGTTTAATATTCTTGACCACATTCCCACTTCTTTCTTGCTTTCCCATTTGATTATGTACTACCAATTAGTATTTTATAATTGTTAACATGTCTTGTGTCCTCAATGTCTCTATGCTTCAAAGACTCATGTTTCATAATCTCATGGCAATTTGTATAGGTTGGTGCGCAAAGTATTTATTTACCAAAGATTATTGAAATACTGCTTCATAGTATTTGGATATGTTCTGGAGAACTGAGGGTACAGATACCGTTTCTCACAATCAATATCCAAAGATATACATAGATAAATGCTGGGACAAGAAAACCTACTGCAAAATCAGGACTTATGTTAGAAACTCTGCTTTTCCTAAGATAATCAACATTGGAGAATATTTTCTTTTTACTTGTCTAGGCTGGTGAACTAATCTGTACATGTTATAAAATGGAAAGCAAAAACAGCAAATTGATAAGTGGACTTAGTAATAAAGACCTCAGCCTGTTTTATTCACTTTACAGATATTAACAATATCCGTATTGTCATTTAGACATGTAAATAAGAGTGTCAATTGCTAGAGATATAGTAGTAAATCATGGGAACACAATGAATGTTTTTAAATTAATTCACGAATGGAAGGTTGAAACAGAAAAGATTAATGTCTTCATGTGTGAGTTGGTACTCAGTGTGGAGCTGGTACTGTCTCCTATCAGATAAAATTTTTCTAACCTTTTTCACATGCTGATTTGTTTTATCCTACCAATTTTTATTAAGGTTGACATTAAGGATAGTCTGGAATATTCATCTTTATGTTTGTTGTTTACCTATGTATCTATGTCTATCAATGATAAAATCTTAAATTTTAGGCTGTGTAGGTGAATAACTTCAGTGCAAAAGTAAGGTTATGATGGATAAACTATCTATATTATCAATGACCTTTTAGAAAATTATATCTTTTTGCCTAAATATAGTAACAAATAAGAAATGACTATCACTCCATGAAAATACATTGTATTGGCTCTGTAAGAACAGTTTCTGTAAATTAAGTTTGTTACATATTTAAACTCACCAGTGGCCCACAGGTACCTTGAGAATAAATTTTGAATAAAGTGATCAGAATTATTGGGGTCATGGCAACAGAGCAATTAGTTTGCTATTTTGAGAGTAAAGCCAGACTGTAAAAATTCTGTGATGGTAAAACATGTGAAGGAGTTTTTAATCTCATAATACAAAATTTGGTAAAGTAGTTAAGGATGTGAAATGTCAAAGTTTTGAGAGCACTGCTTATCTGTACTCTTTGAAATGTATTGTCTGATTTTTATGTTATTAGATCAATATACCCTATGGAACGGCAAATCCAACATGTTGGGAGACATTAATTATGTGGGGTTTGTTGATATGGAGCAAGAGTATAAAGAGTCTATTCTAAACCTGGCAGAAATGTGATCTGCACATATTGAATTTTTTAATTTAATTTAATTTTTTTTTGCTGGGGCAGATTTGCCTTGAGCTAACAACTGCTGCCAATCTTTGTCTTTTTGTATGTGAGCCACCACCACAGCATGGCCACTGATAGATGAATAGTGTAGCTCTGTGCCCAGGAACCGAACCCAGGCCGCTGAAGTGGAGCACGCCAAACTTAACCACTAGGCCACTGGGGCTGGCTGCTGAATATTTTTTAAATAAAAACATTTTAGTCAGATAAGGTAGTTAGGACAAATTCATATTTTCTCAAGTTGAACATCATGACACAACAATGTGGTAAAGATCAATGGGAAAGGAGAAGAGTCACAGCTATTTGGTCCAGGAAGTGTCAGAAATTACATAGTTTCATGTCTGGTATTCTATCAGTATGCCTGTGCAGTCTTCTATTTTCTCATCAGTAAATTGGGACTGACAATAAAATCAATTTCATAGCATTGTCGTGAAGATTAATTGAGATAATATTTATAATTGTTTATAAAGGACTGTACTAAGTGCCTAATTAAAATAAGTTATTATTAATAATATTATTACGCACAATTATACAATGCAACTGGAGGGGAAGTTTTGCTGTCCAAAATATCTTTCTTGTTTTCTATAAATTCTCTACAGATGATGGATATTCTGATATTGTAAACAATTTCTTTGTGTTAAAGAAATCCCACATTAAAATTTAAAATACTCAATAGGAAATACAAGATATCAACTTATTCAGTGTAACTTTCATGAGAAGGGTTTACTTAAAATCTTTCCTGACTGAAGGTAATTCAGAGCATGGTTCGCTTTGGAGTTTGGAAGTTTGAGACACTAATAAGGTAAAGCCACGTAAATTGCAGCTTGGTATTGTGGAAAATGTCGGCAAGATACTGTCACCAGGTTGGTAGGAGGAGACTAAAAAAAGGCAGAAATCCTTAAAAGTTAAATCTAAAGTATTTCAAATTTTCCAAAGAGAAAAATTAAGAAATGGCTATTTTTAAGACCCATACAATATACACTGGCGATCGGAGTAGCAACGATTGAAGATTAAACAAAATTTTGTTTCTCTCTATACATTTTTCTCTCAGTTATGAGTCCTTAAACTAGAAGAAGAAAAAAAGACAAATTTAGGAGGAGGAACTTTGCATTTTGCAGTGCAAATAAATTTGATTAAGGTGTTATCCTTGATCAAATTTGAAAAGAATCCTTAATATGGGAAAAGGTTTACTTAAATAGCATATGTACTCACTGTTTTGCATGTATGTTTTATAATTAGACATGAATACAATACTTGCATACAAGGCAAGCTTATTCACAGAACTTTAAAATTGGTAAACATTTTACATCAGAATGTGCACATTCCAGGTACTGTTGGCCTTGCTTCTGAGTTAGTAAATGTAGTGAATTAGAGATTGAGCACAATAAGAAAATCATAACATCAATGGCAATATGTTGTCACCTCACTAGGGTACATGCTATGATGAAATAAAATCAGCATTTTTAAACATATAAAATGAGGTTTATTTAATTAAAAAAAAGATTAGAGATTTTATATAATTATAATACCCAAAGCAAATAACCTGGAAATGGCATTCAATTTCATTTTAACACAAAGTATAGTTAAAATTATCATCATTATATAATGAAGCACAAATTGTAATTTATCAGGAACTTTTAAATGAGGAGATGATACATAAATGCCATACAGCGTTCTCTCCATCCTAACTAGAGTAATCAAGTGGTCCATAGACATTTTCTTTCCTGCTTATCCTCTAGGAAATTACAACCTTAGGAAAAATAAAAGCTTTCTCAATTTGAATTACTTTCAGATCCCCACCATTTTACTAATTACTGTACCTTGCCCCTCTCGCTGACATTTCGTCAGTTTTACTGAGGTAATGCTTGCATATATTATTGAAAATTTAGTTCTGAAAGCCTAATCTGATAAAAAAATTTACATAACTGTTGATTGCAAATCAAGTCTCCTGAGAACAAGGCAGAACCGCAAAGGTAAGCAGCTAAAAGCTTTTCTCAAGCCTTCCTTCTTGAAATAATTACTTTACATAGGAAGCAGTAAATAGTAATTGCCTACTTGAACATATCTAATAATATGCAATTCATTAGTTTCATTATTAAACTGTGGAATTATAACTTTTCTCTGGGATGAGTTATTTCATATTTCATTCTTGAAATAGTTATATCCAAAATGTCAATTACAGTGGTTGGCACAGATTTCTCTTTGATTTTTGCCAAAAGCTCTAGGTTCCTTAGATACACATTTTTAAATAGTAAAGTTAATTTTTAGACTAGGTTTTGTATTGCCAAACTTTTTAATATTGCTTATGTAAAATCATGCTGAACAAAGAACTACACTGTGGTTTAGCTAGCATCATATGTATGTGATTAGCTGGTATGGTGAAAGAAAGCAGAAACACGGGTAGTCAAAAATGGCATGTTTCTTGTGTTTGATGCTTTCTTTCTTTCTTAATTTGTATGGATTATTGGTCAAGGTAAGTTGACCAGGGAGCCTATTAGCGAGAGGGAGTTTTATGCAATACTTATTCTATATTTTGAAGAATTCCTTGCTACAATGAATTTGAGAGTGAGACAGGGGCTTCAGACGAACATGACATCCAAATCTTTCTTCCTTGATTCGCAGACAAATAGGGACTAGCCTCACCTCTCCATGACTCCAACCACAAATGGAAAAGTAAGAGCAGGGGCAGTGGGAACTGAATAGGCCTTCAGAAGGCCAGCCCGCCATAAGGTTTATCTCCCATGCCGGAGCAGAAGCCCAATACGGTGAGAGGGAGCCTGAGTGGAGGCTGCTTACTGCTCTCAGACTCGGTATTTTTGCCCCCAAACTAAGTGGGAGTATTGCCCAACAGATGATGGATCCGGAGAACAGGTCAATTACTCTTAGTCCGGCAGGAAGCACTGAGTATAAGGAAGTCGATGGAGGAAACACTCCCTTTAGAAGTAGGAATGGCAAAGTGAGATTCTTTGCAGTTTTCTTTTCTATTTTACTTTTTAATTAAAAATAAACAACCAAATAAAATATAGGAGAATGTCAACAGTTTCTGAGGGGTTTTTTTGACAATTGAAACAAAACTATGTCAATAATGTTTTGAATTACTTCAGAAGAAAGGACCATATTCCAGCTTAAATTAAAGAGGACATGACAATCAATTTGTAATATTTAGTGCAGAGTTTAAATGCTGTCAAAATTAAATTGCTTATTTAAAGGGTGTTATTTCACAACTTCCCATCCACAGCTATCATCTAAGAGCACAGCACATCAGCATGGTAAAGGTAAGATTAAGAGCCAAGGAAAAAATTTTGAAAACACTGAGAAAGATAGACAACTACAAGTCTGTTCATTAAAATTCTTCAGAGAGATTCTCCAACAGCATTGGATGAAGGAAGCATTGCAATAGGAACCAGCAAACAAGAACAAGATAGAATGTACTGGTGTGTTAATACTAGCAATGGAGTGGTTTAGTAAAAATTAACACACTGTTCTCCCCAAATGATGAAAGTTTTAACCTTGTGTTACATATTCCTCTAAGCAGAAACACAGGCAGTTAAGACCACCATTTCCATGCAGGAAAAGGGGCAAGAGATTTTCTTTGGAAATTCATACAATTTACACACAAGAGAGACTTTGGAATTATGAAACACTAGATAGCAATCCTATCTCTACCCCTTCACAAGCTGTGTTGTTTTGTACAAGTTGTCTAACTACATTTAAAACAAATAAAGCAACTTGGAACACAGGGGTTGGTTATACCTATTCTCAAATACTGTTCTCATTTTTCATTACTGAGTTATATTGGATGAATTACTTCTGGGTTTTAATTTTCTCATCTGAAAATTGGGATAATGAATATGCACCATACAATAATCATGTCTGATCATATCTCCCAGAGAGTTTGTGAACATAAAATGTGATAATATATGTAAAGTATCCACATTATTCTGTTTTAACAAATATCAGTTAATCTCTATCCCCATTAATTATATTCCTTAAGAAAAAGGTTTGGGAAAATATTAAATTGGCCCTTTATGATGATGATATCATAAAACAAAACAAAAAAATATGTATTCTCACATATTGCTAATGGGAGTACAATTTTTACAACTGGAAAAATTAATACGGCAATTCCATTTCCTTTCTTTTTTTAGTTTTTTGTTGTTGTTGTTTTGATGAAGATTAACCCTTAGTTAACATCTACCGCCAATCCTCCTCTTTTTGCTGAGGAAGACTGGCCCTGAGCTAACATCTGTGCCTATGTTCTTCAACTTTATATGTGGGACACCTGCCACAGCATGGCTTGACAATCTGTGCATAGGTCTGCACCGAGGATCCAAACCAGTGAACCTCAGGATGTTAAATCAAACATGTGAACTTAATCACTGTGCCACCAGGCCGGCCCCTCCATTTCTTTTATATACCCAAGAGAAATGAAAACATGTTCACACAAAATCTTGTACATAAGTGTTAATAAGAACACTCTGCATAATAGCTGAATGTGTAAAAGGCTCACATGCCAATTAAGTGATGAGTAGATAAACAAAAGAAGTACATCCACACCATGGAACATTATTTAGCCATGAAAAGGAATGGAGTATTGATATGTGCTACACCATGGGCAAACCTTGAAACCTTAAGCTGAGCAAAAGAAGCCAGGCACAAAAGGCCACATATTATATGTCTCCATTTTTATGAAATATCTAGTAAAGGCATATCTAAATCTACAGAGACAGAAAGTAGATTAATGGTTTCCAGGACCTGTAGGGAGAAGGGAATAGGGAGTGATTGCTAACAGATATAGGATAGGGTTTGTTTTGGGGGTCATGAAAACAGTCTGGAATTAGTGGTTATGACTGCACAATTTCGTGAACACTCTAAAAATCATTGAATTTCACACTTTAAAATGGTGAGTTACCCTGGTCTATGAACCTATTCTACAGAAAGAAAACTACCAACTAATACATAAAAATGGTTAATTAGGGATACTCGTCATAAAAAACTGTTGGTAACAACATGAAAAATAATAATAAAGTTGTTAGCGTACTTACTCCGTACCAGGTTTTGGGGAAGCACATTGCATGCACAGTCAAGTGCCCCATAACGACATTTCAGTCAATGATGAATTGCATATTTGGTGATGATCTCATAAGATTAGTACCATATAGTCTAGGTGTGTAGTAGGCTATACCATCTAGGTTTGTGTAAGTCCAGTCTATGATGTTTGCACATCAACAAAATAGCCTAACCTTTCTTAGAACATATCCTTGTTGTTAAGTGCACATGACTGCATTGTCTTATTTATTAACCATATCAATAGTTTTTCGGTAGATACTGATTAATTTCCTCATTCTATAGAAGAAGAACTAAAGCATAGGAGACAGTGACACGCCTAAAGAGGCATTGCTTGCATTCCATACCTCCATCTACTTCCATAGTTTGCAAATGAAGTCCTGTTTAGCAGAGCTAGTGGGTTCTGCATGTATTCTTATGCAGCAATGTCCAAAGTAATATATTGGGAAGGAATAGAGCGTTCTAATTAAAATGCTGTGTTCTGGAGCCACAGAGCCTTAATTTATATCCCAGCTCTGACATGTACCGGCTCAACCATTGGGCAAAGTATTATTTTCTCTTTGCCTCAGTTTCTTTTGTAGTCAATGAAATGGAAATAATAATATGTAAATCAGAGGGTTTTTTTGATTATTAAATGAAATAATTTAAGTAAAGTGCTTAGCACCAATTGATATAGGAAACTCTGTGATGGTCAATTTTATGTGTCAATTGGATAGGCCACAGTATCCAGACATTCGGTCAAATATTATTCTAGCTGTTTCTCTGAAGGTATTTTGTAGATGAGATTAACATTTAAATCAGTAGACTTTGAGTAAAGCAGATTACCAGATTATTCTCTACAATGTGGGTGAGCATGATCTGATCAGTTGAAGGCCTTAATCCTGTCACACACCACATAATAACATTTCGGTCAATGATAGATTGCATATACTCCAGAGGTCTCATAAGATTACTACTATATAGCCTAGGTGTGTAGCAGGCCATATCATCTAGGTTTGTGTAAGTGTACTCGATGATGTCCAAACGACAAAATCGCCTAACAACGCATTTGTCAGAATGTATACCCATTGTGAAGTGACACACGACTGTAGAAGGAAGACTGACTTCCCTGGAGTAGGAGGGAGTTCTGCCAGGAGACTGCCCTCAGGCTCAAACTACAGCTCTCCCCTGGGCCTCCAGTCTGCTGGTCAACGCTGCAAATTTTGGACCTGCCAGCCTCCACAGTCACGTGAGCCAACTCCTTAAAATACGTCTCTCGTTCTCTCTCTCTCTCTCCATACATACACACACACACACATCCTATTAGTTCTGTTTCTCTGGAGAACCCACAACAATACATCCTAACAAAGTTCACTCTTACTATTAAGAAGAAAAAAAGATAATTAACAAAAAATATATTCTATAATCCCATTTTTGTTAAAAAAGTCTGCATTTATACACATACCTCTTTCTTACACATAAAGAAAAATGTAGAAAGATGTATATGGGATTGAAAAATGGAGAAGCAGATTCAGACTTCCTATTTTGAACACATCTGTGCTGTCTACTTTGATTCATTAAGCATATGACTTTTGTAGTTTGAAAGGAAATGCCTATAAAATATTTAAACTTTTTAAGAAAGATTTAAAAATCAACAAAGCAAACAATAACAATCACAAACAAAGCGTCTGGGAAGAATCTCTGTTATGTGAATCTGGAGGCATGGTTGCCCCAGTTGGGCCATAATTGACAGCGAAATGCTAGCAGGAGGAAGGACACAGCTGTGTTATCGTCCAAACATGGACATAAAAGTACAGAATCAGTGGAAAAATCAATCTAATACTGAAATTATCAGGTTTTTTCCAAGTCCTCACTTGGTTCCCAGATGCTAATCGATTTTGCACTTGATTTACGGAAGCTCCTTAGAGATTCGTACTGTACACAATAATGCTTAAGTTGAAACTGACAGTCAAAATGCCGATTTGAACTCTATGCATGAGAGCATTCAACACACTAAGTATAATTTCTTCAGCTAATTTTGATTATCAGGTGAACTGACACATAACATTAATTTTGTTGAGATTCACCCAAACTCTCTAGAAGGTCCCCCTAATAAACTGGGTAATAGTTCTATGAAATAAAATTATTTCTTCCCTTAGGATTTGAAGGTCTATAATTTTTTGCTTTAGCCCATATCTGAAAACTAATTCCTGCTGAAAAGTCTTGCTAAAAGTCATACAGCAAATTGATAGCAAAGCCACAAATAGAACCTAGTAATTCTTATTTTCAGGTCCAGACTTTAATCATCGAGCCAGACGAGTTGCCACTTTCTTTGACTGATCACCCTTAGCATTTAATTCTTCTTCCAAGATTCCCATTTATAGAGGTGACATAATTCAAAATTTCTGCATGGTTCACATGACAGACAAAGGCATGTGTGGGATTAATTTGCTGAGGATGACAAAGATTATAGAACTGAAATGGTTTGGGAGAATAAACCCAAAATATGCTTGGTATTTTCGAATGGAAAATTGCCAAGAAAATGACAAAGATGTGCAGTGTGTCACTGCAGTAATCTCGTAGCCTCACTTACTTTATCAAATGTACACAGTGGTTAGAAAATAGATGGCAAGAAATTATTTACCAGAGATGCTGATGCATAAAGACGCATTCAAATTTGAGAACACATTTCTGTCAGCTTGAGGGCTAATGTCCTCAAACCTGCAAGAGCTAAACATTTTATATCCTGAAATTAGTATCCTAGGCTCCATGTGATAGCATTGAAAGTGCAATAGCCAAAGTAACACAGCTCACAGCTGCCACCCTGGATCCCAGGGTGCTGTGTCTGTTCTAAAGGGAGGGGATGCAGCTGCTGCTTCCTGAATTGAAGTTAGGAATGGCTGTTGCTTCTTATCCACAAGCCCAGAAATTGACATCGTTAAGTTTTTTCCCCATAAACTTAACAAAGGGTGCAGCACAAAATGTTATTAAAGAGCGATGCTTTTCAAATACAGTGTGATTTCTTGTTTGTAACAGAGGTAAGTAAAGATAGAAACAGATTCTTTTATCTTTCTTTTTTTAAAAAAATTTTTCCCCTGCATTCACCCATCTCATTTAATAGCTCAGAAAATTAAAACACTTTTCTGAATATTCACAGTAAAAGAACCATGTCTGATTAAATCTCTGATGAATTGAAATTGGAAGAGATCCAATATCAAGTCTAGATTAAACTGCATCTTCTTTTGTGTGTGTGTGTGTGTGTGTGTGTGTGAGGAAGATTGCTCCTGAGCTAACGTCTGTTGCCAGTCTTCCTCTATTTTATGCAGGATGCCGCCACAATGTAGCTTGGCGAGCAGTGCCAAGTCCACACACGGGATCCAAACCTGCAAACCCCAGGCCGCTGAAGTAGAGTGTGCGAACTTAACCACTACGCCACCAGGCCAACCCCTGCATCTTATTTATTCTTTAGATTAGTTTCATAATATTTTGTGTGTGTATGTATGTGTATGTGGGCTTTGCATTTTTCCCTACTATGATCCAGTCTAGAAGATGAAACTTATGTAAGGAGACAGCAGTGGCAGGCTCCTGAGTGCAGAGATCTGTTATATGAGGTGGAAATAGCCCATCTGAATATTTACCTTATGAGGGTCAACTGTTACATCACTGATCTGCTCACTGTTGGAGTAATATGTAAACAGACACTTAGGAAACTTCTTTGCAAAGCCTGCCTTTGAAAGAGATGTTGCTTACCTGATGTGCCCCAAGTGAGTACCATAATTTTACTGCAATTGTGTCCATACTATTCATAGCTATTGTTAGTAATATCTGAAAAGTTTCTATCACAAATACCTTATAAACCTTAAAAAATGGTTGAAATCACATGGTGCAATTTACATACATGTATAGAAACGTGTATTTATGTGTGTATATGTATATATATAAATTCTTTTTTTCTTAAGGAAGATTAGCCCTGAGCTAACATCTGCTGCCAATCCTCTTTTTTCTTTTGCTGAGGAAGACTGGTCCTGAGCTAACATCCGTGACCATCTTCCTCTACTTTATATATGGGACACCTGCCACAGCCTGGCTTGACAAGCAATGTGTAGGTCCGCACCCAGTATCTGAACCAGAGAACCCCAGGCCTCCAAAGCGGAAGGTGTGAACTTAATCACTGTGTCACTGGGCTGGATCCTATAAATTCTTTAAATAGCTTTTTTTTCACATATGCTGTAAGTTTCTACATAGCAAATGCCTGAAACTCTTAGCCAAATATACCTTATCTTTGGGAAAAGATTCTGAGACTATATTAGTCATTTTCTTCTTTTGAATCCTGGCTCTCCTTCATATGATGCTACCCATGGAGATCTCGTGCTATTTCAAATCCCACCTATTATGACATTTAAGTTGTCATGTCCCTGCTTTTTGTTTGCTATTTGTTTTGATTTGCTTTAGTATTTCTTTCTTGAATACCATATTCCCGGTTTCATTGTCAGTCCTTTATATATGACATTTAACAAGATCCTGTCCTTAGAGAGCCTACCTTTCAGAGTTTGAAGGGAGAGATCAACAGTTCTATTTCGGGCAGATCCACTTTTGATGCCAATACATATTAAAGTTATAAAGAAAAGTAGACAGTTTGATAAATGAGTTTTGAGTTCAGGGAAATGGTTAGGTCTGCAGAATAAACATCAGAGTCAAGTCTAGAGCTAAATTTATAGGTAGGGAAGAAAAGAGGCCAGCAGAGGAGATGACATTGGAGTCCAGGAGTATAATGGTGTCCCACATGCCAAGTAAAGTAAATATTATAGGAAGAAAGGAATGATGAGCAGTGCCAAATATAGCTAAGTACTTATCGAGGCTTATATAGAGGGCTTAGAATTAGTCATTGGGACTGGCTTAGCGAAGTTGTTATGAACTTGGTAAGAACAATTTCAGTGGAGGAATGCAGATGAAACCCTGATTATTGTGAATAACAGCATGAAAAAAATAAGGAAGTGTAGAAAAGTCTAGAAAATGCTTTCATTCAGTTTTGCAATGAACAGAAGTGAGAAATGGAAAGATAATTGAAGAGCTACTTAAGGTCAAGACTTTTGCTATTTTTTTTAATAGCTGGATGATATAATAAAGAGGTACTACCAAACATAAAAATAAAAATTATAAATATCCTGCTCTCAGGGAACTTTGTATGTATGCAACGTTATTTGCACTCATAGTAATTTCACATAAAAAGAGATGATGGGTTTTGGTAGATCTGGATTGAGAGTTTAGCTTCTGTTGGTCTTCTAGAAGCTTTGTTATCTTCAATTATTTGTCAGAGAATGTGGAAAATGAAGAAAAACTAATCATGAAAGTTTAAACAATACTTCATATTTAAAATCTTATTTTATTGTAAATCATTTAAGTAAATACTTGTCCTTTAAATTGTTATGAATTTCCTTCTATTGGCTGTATGATTGTGAGGTATGGTAAAATGTTTTTTATATTATTTTCGGTTTTTTATTCCAGAAAAAACATCTTCAGGAAATAAGTAAAAAGGGCTGCAACCTTAGGGGAGAATATTAGGTATATTAAGAGAAAAATGAAATAAAATTCATGTATGTAAATGGACTTCATTTAATTTAACATTTCTTTTAATCCAGTTGTGTTGTTATTGCTTTTAAACTGAGAAATATATAAAACTTTTCACAATTTGGTCTACGTAAGGAGATATTTTTTATTTCTACGTTATTTAATATAAATTTACCAGTGTGAATACCTCATTAGTAATATATTTTTTCTTCATAAAATAGTGAAGTGTAGACTTTAAGTCTTTATCATCTCCCTATCTCTGATCTACTGAAGAAGCAAGGACAATTGTACTGGTTGTCTTTTGATAATAGTAGCAGTGAGCATTGTATCTTTCAGATGGACCTGAGCTTTCTTGGACAAGTTCATTCCTGAAGTCTTTTTTCTACATAGTTAATAATTACTTTTTATAGAATTCCACATACTATTTCAAGGGGAAGCATCCCCTAAATTATATGGCTATAAATCTGTCACTGTATATTTTTGGAATGATTTCTAGGAAATCCTGAACTCTGTGTGCAAGAGAGATTTTTCAGGACACTCACCCTTAGAAGTCTTTCCTTAGGATACCTCCCCTGATGTTATATTGGGGTGAGAAAAGCATGGTTCCTGGACTAGTAACATCACCAGAACTTAGGAACTTGTTAGACATACAAATTCTCAAGTCTCATCCCAGACTTAATGAATTGGAAATTCTGGGGACGGGACCCAGAAATTTATGGTTTAATAAGGCCTTCAGGTCATTCTGAGGTTTGCTAAACCTTGAGATCCTTTGCACAAAGGGAAAGCATAGTATAATTAAATTAATTTTTTGTTTTCTTTTTTAAAGCTGTTTTCAAAAAGATGAACGTCATTAAGCTTTCTTCTCTCTCCGTACAAAATTTTTATAGCTTATCTTAGCTGATAAATTGTTTCTAAGTTATATAAAGGTACAAGGAATTAAATACATTGCTCCATTTGCCTCTAATAAATTTAATTTCTTAGATCATTTCTGTTGGTAGTATTCACTTATTAAATATATTTTCTTTTCCTTCAAATTATCGTATCTTCATATTGTAGAAAGAATTTACTTTCACTTTATTTAAAGAATTACCAAAAAAGTACAATCTCTGAATGTCACAGTGAAATTTGAGGGGTTTTTTGGTCTTTTACTCACTTGCATTCTGTGTCATACACTGGGCATTGGAGACTAGGACAGGCTCAAAATCTAATTAAGGCTTCTCTCACTTTTCCTTCTTGTAAGTTTCTATACCATCTTCTTGCAAGTATGAGGAGTTCCAGACGTACAGTGCAAGGCCAAGTCTGTCATCATTAGGGTAGAGGTCGCTTAGTATATTTAATAATTTTACTCTGAAAACACTGAGATGCAAAAAGAGTGTGCTTTGGTACTTACCTAATGGAAAGTAACAAAAAATGGAAGAGGTAACAATTTCTGACATTACAGGGGCTTTTCTATAGGAAGGATCCTGAAACATAGTTTAGTGTTGGCATAGTGAGGCCTCCAATAGGACAGCCCTTACACTTTGTCAGTATTTAGGGTGAAGAGGGAGCCTTGGTGGTAACAGGACCTACAACCCTGTGCAGGCTAATAAGCCTGATACACTAGTCAAGAGATAGTAACAAAAGGAAGCATCACCAAAGAGAAATTAAATGTAGTATTAGAATTAATGGAAGGTAATGCAGCTGAGGAGAGCAAATGAATACCTCCCTGGTGATTCACAGAAATAATCGGAATGTATTTGAGTTTATCTGGAGTTCCTTCTATAGCAAATAAATGGCTACTTGAGAAAAATTTATTACAATAATAGAGCTTTATTATTATTCCCAGACTGATGTAATCCACATAGATAAAATTTACATAAGTGTCCAAATAACCACTGGTCGTTGTTAAGCTAGAGTGGGATTGTGTCCAAACTTAGTCTTATCTCCTGGACAATACTGGATACCTCTTCCTGTTTATAATGACGTGACTAGACTGAAACACAACCTTTGAACAGTCATCCAGCTATGACTTGACAGTTTTTCTTTCCCCTGTTAAATATGTTATCTTCTCATTGGGCATTACTTGTCATTACCTGACTCTTCTCCTTGCTTTCCCTTTTCTTACTAAAACTGTAATAATATCTCCATTTACTGTTTTATCTATTTGCTCTCCTATCATCTGTCTAGGGTGAGGATATGTGAAGTTAGGCTGACCACCTTGGGTGGTTGGGGCTGAGATAAGGCAAGAGTGCCCATTCCTTGCAACTAAAGTAGTTAAGAGACAGAAATGCCTCAAGGAGATTGTTATAAGTCAAATATGGAGAAGCAGACCTTTTTTCTTTTTCTTTTTTTTAAGATAAGGGAGACCTGAGGAAGATATAAGATTCAAAATAAGGAACGGAGGGCCTCAAGGGCCAGAGCAGACAAGATCAAGTACTGTGGGATCGGAAAAGTTGTGCAGGGATGTGCTCTGTATAAATAACAGAAACAGTAGGCATTTGACTCTGATGAAGCTATCAAATATTTCTTCCAAATGGCAACACTGAAGAAGGCTTCAAAAGATGAAAAAGATCATTTAGGACTTGTGGTTAACAAGGCTAACTTTTAAACTCAACTTTGAACTTTTAGAATCAAAACTCCTTTGTGTGTCTATTTTATGAGAATTTTTACCATATCACTCATATAGACACCTATCATCCTAAACTTATAGATCTAGTCTCATTATTTAATCCACTAAGATCTAAGTGAAAACATATCAATATCATATAGATAGTATTATAGAAATTATCTTGTATCTGTACATTAGGTCATATATTGTTATATAAGATATAATGTTCCACATTAACTGTGAATGGAGTAGGAAACTGATATTTTTTTATAGATCTGTCAAAAATATTTGAATGTATGATACATATCTTTGCCACATCTTATAACTGTCACAAGCCATAGAGGCATGAGATGAAAGTGTTATGTTTATGATATTCCTAATGGGTTTAAACTACTCAAGACAAGTGCCTCCTGGAAAATGCTGCATTACATAGTTGATTCACATACTTTCTCTTTGTTGCTAAATGCCTTAATATGTATGCTAAAATGCCTTCCTTTTCTTTTCACACTTCATGGTTTGGTTCCAAATGAAATATATTTCATAAAATGAATGATGTCAACATGCCTACCAAAGATGAACAATGTCATTGAACACATATATATGCACAGGTTACATTTTATTGCATTTATTTTGTATGTCAAAGGGTAATTATGTCAGATGCTTAATTGTAATTCCAAATAACAAAGCCATATATCCATAAGTCAGATAAGGGTGACTAAGAATCCCATTAACTAATACATTATATTAGCTAGTTATCATTAACCCAAAAGCTTGCAGAAAGCTGACAAAGCTTAATGCCAAGTAGTTGTCATAGAGATCAATTCAATGAACTAATTTATTTTTAAGCCATAGACAAATTGTTGATTTCAAAACCTACTTCATTGGATTCACCTCTGTAAAAGTGAGAAGCTAGCGAATGCACATAACATTATTAACCAGACGTATACGAAGTCTCAGAGAAAAAATATTAATAATAACTTTGATAAAATGGAATATGAACTTACAGTGAAGGAGAAATATCTTTTATTTTCCTATAGGACAGCAAAATTCTTAGAAATTCCAAAGGGCTTATAATTTGACTAGCATTCTGCAAAAAACAGTCCTACTAAGTAAAAGTCAAAATATCTACACTACAAAATATCTATTGTGAGAAAATGGCAACCACAGTATTTTCCAAATGCACTCCTATATTCATATTCCACATCTAACCATATTCCTTCCCTAACCACTCCTTATTTTATCCCAATCAAGTCAGTCTCATCATCAAATGTGCTATTTTCAAGGTCAAAAATCCCTACTTTTACAAATCCAATGACCATTTTACTTCAGCCAACTTACTCAGTTCTAAACAATATCAGACACAGTCAATCACTCTCCTCTCTGAATGTCCCATCTATACATATACACATATATTTATAGATGTATACATATGCATAATATTCACATTGAATGAAATGTATGCAGAGTTATTTAGAGTTAGGTATAGAGTATGGCATAACTATCAGCACATTAATGTTTTTTTAAATGTTTATTAAATATTTACACTGTTCAAGATAAGTATTTATACAATTTTACTGAGAGATATATATTTTTCTAAACTTTCTTTAAGTACTTTTTTTTGTGTAAGTACTATTCTAACATGAAGACAAGAAGAAAAGTAGCTTTATCTTCCTTTAGCCTAAATGTAGGTATACAGGTATGTGATAAAGTGATATATTACAGCTACCAACTTTCTATTTTCATGTAGTTTGTATATGTTTCAGGATGTACAGTTTTCCAAAAGTTCAACAAAATCATTTTGTAGTAAAGAACCTGAAATATAAGGTGTAAATAGACTGGATCTCAAAATCTTAGAGTCTAATCAAGGCCCATATGATGTTATCTGTAATTTTTCTTGGATTCTGTAATTCAGAAAATGTTCAGATAAGGAGTTTCAGTGAGGCGGGATCGGTGAGCTGAGGAGTCGAAAGAAAGATTTCTTAGACTCTCAAGATCTGGCAGTAGTGCTCTTTTATTTAGAGAATAGTGTGGAATAGCATGGGGACAGGACCCATGGGCAGTCAGAGCTTCTGCTGCCGCCGCTTCTGCTGCTCCCACTGGCATGGGGACAGGGCCCATGGGCAGGCAGAGCTGGTGCGTGGGGACAGGACCCACGGGTGGTCAGAGCTCCTGCTGCTGCCCTGAGTTGAGGGTTAGGGCTAATTTTATAAGGCATGGGTACATGACTTATTTTTACTGGAAAAAAAGAAAAGATGATGTAAAAAGTCATTAAATGATTTCAGTGCAGATGGGGTCTGGTTATTGTGCGGTCATATAACTTTAGATACGAATCTGGCCATATAGATCGGCATGCAGGTGAGGATGCCCTGGGCTTCTCTCCCTGGGGCAGTCCTAATTCATACCATAAAAAAAGTCCACTGGGTCATATAGTTTGGCATGTAGGCCAGGTCACCTTGGGCTTCTCTAGCTGGGGCAGCCTTAATCCACATCATCAGGATCTATCTTCTTAAAAGTGAGAGAGAACAATGCTTTCTATTGCTTTCAGCCAGATACAGAGTGCTTTATCCGTTCATTTCTCCTAAAATTCGTGGTCAGAGTTATCTTTTTTGTGTTTCCTGGCATCAGTAACGTGAATCCTAAGAAGATGTAAATCTCTCTCCTTGGCTCCATGGACCTCCACTCTTATCAAGATCTGCAGCAATTTCTCATAAAAATACCCTTCCTGGGACTTCCTAAGTCTCTTTTACCAAGCATGAAAGAGCTCACAAACATGGCTTTTATCCCAAGTATCATCTTTGTCCCGCTCAATTCTCTTTTCTTTTTACTCATTTCCCTACTCCAAATGACAATTATAATTCACTTGTATTTGTTTCATGAAGGCGGTAACTAATATATTATCACAAAACTCACATGAATAGGTGGGAATTACTTATGGAATTTTACTATTCACTTAGGCTGTGATTCAGAAACATGGGTCCTAATCCCAATGTAGCTACTAAACTTTTTGTACTTTTTAAACTTTAGCTTTAATTTCCTGATATTCAAAACAAAGTTAAATGTCTAAGATAGCTTTCAACTCTAATAGTTATTGAGTTAATCAATAATCCTATGGTTGAAAATATATTGTATGTTATTCCCTTTTAAGATATTCTTAACAGTTAACAGCATCCTAAAAACCATTCACTGCATTTCAAACATACGTTCCCTTTGAAAACAATTAGTGTAGTTGTCTGTTATGGAAGATCATTGAGGATACTGATGAGTGAAACAAAAGGATTTATTTTATATATGAATCTAGAATTCTGAGAAAATCCCATCTGTGCTTTGTAAGTCAGTTTGGGATTTGTGCTGTTGTTGTTTTCACCAGGAAGTATCAAGATAAATAGTTCACAAAATATTAATGATTTTCTTCCCTCCTAAGCTGCTGCCCAATTGATCTAAAGCCCAGATGTGTTGTTGTTGTTTTTCTCTATAAAATAACTAATAGATTTCATGGTTATGGCAAGAAACTGCTTAAATTTCTTTTAAAAATTGTGAATCATTTTTCACTTGTTCAAATACATTGAATACCTTGAACGTCAACATTTTAGACTTTAAGATATCACAAATAAACAGTAAGTTAAATATATCAAACAGATTGACATGGCAAGTGAATTTTGTACAATGACAAAATCACTACTTCCACTAGAATCTAAATAGTCAGTGACTATTATTTTTTAACTTGTATATTAAAGTAAAAGTTTATGAAATTTAATTCATAGAACTTTAATCAAGCTATCCTACTAAGATAAGGTATATTAGATTATAGAATCATTTGTTGGTTTATTAGCTATTATGATTAAAGGCAATCTTAGATGCTGAAAAATAGAGATGCTCCTAAAAGTTACCAGAAATTTCAATGTCATTATTCAGCAATATGGTTCTCATTTCTACTATTTTAGATCACTAAACCTCACAAGCATGCTCCTCAGAAGTTTCATCATTCACGTAAAACACAATCACTTTAGCTGCTTTTTAAAATTTTTTTTATCCTGTAGCATTCTTTCTCTTTTTTTATACCGTCTATGAACATTTGCTCTTACAGTCTCAAAAACAGAAGTAAATACAGATTAGAAGTATTTATGCTTTGTCCAGTCCATTTATCCAAAGATCCATTCATTTATTCAAACATTTTCAAGTATTCATATCATAAACATTTAATGTCTGGTGTCTTTATGCTGGGAATAGCTCTAAATGAATAGCACATACACCTGTATCCATCAGGCACTAATACTTGGAAGCTTTAATCCAAGCACCACTCAGTTCTCAAGTCAGCCATGAGTGATTCCCAGTGGAAGTTGAGATCTGATACCCGTTATTGTTGTACACCTTGTAGCCATTGTGCCTGGGGTAAGTCCAAAAACCGTGTATAAATCAGGCCAAGAGCTTCCATTAAAATTCTATGTTAAATTTACATAAGTGGATGTTTTTCTAAGTTGCACATTCACAATGTAATTCTATATTGGAACTGGAGTCATATTCTATTCAGCAAGACCTAGTGTTCTGTTGAGCTGAGCAATCCAATATTCTCTTCCCAATTGCATTGGTAATATCTATCGATAGAAGGAATGGTGAAGAGATCCAAATGCTGTTATTAACAAGTATTCCAAATATTCCAACACTATTCATGTATATCCACATGTGTCTGGTCCTGATTCTCTGACTCATGAAGGCCTGAAGGTTACCATCAGTCAAAAAGGAATGTTTTCTTGGACCTTTGTCTTTAGCATCAGTAGTCAACCATACATCTTGTGCGTTAGTTCTTCTTCTCCATTGCTGACCTCAGTTTGTGGTTTATTTTGTCTCTCTCTTGCCTCTTATGAATGCTCAGCTGAGATAAGACAGCAAGCATAAGCTATTAGGATATTTTTGTTCAGAAAGAGGCTCTGAATCTGAACCTAGGTGCCATAGTTAACGAAGCTCAATTAGAACTTGATTTGTGTTGTATTGATCAATTTCAACAAAACTGAAAGTGTATATGCAGTTTGCTAAATGTTAGAGGTTGCTGCTGATTTCACCTATCAATAAGTAAACAATTTGTCAGCAATAAAATGAATATTTCTCAAAGAATTTCTTTAAAAATAAAAAAATGATGAATATAACATGTCTGGCATAGTTGGTGCACTAAAAATGCTCTTTTGCTCATATCATTTACTTCACTATGTTTATGGGAAAGTTACTTAATTTCTGTTACAAATTGGACTAGGGACACTTCAGTGTCCCTTCCTTGTAATGTTTTCTATATTTTCTATATCTTAGAAGACAAAGTCTTCTGAAATTTGAGTTTGGTAGAGAGACGTTGACCTAAAAAGGCACTTCTTTCTGAATAGAATAACTAGCAAAAATGAATTTATAGTCAAAGAAACACAGAATCTCCACTCACAAGGTATTAGGGATTCGGAGGTGGGATGTAGGATTAAAAGGGTAAGGGTCAGATTTTAAAATGTCTTGTGTTTGAGTGTAAGGTGTTAAGTTTATCCTTATAATTCCTTCTTCCAAACAGACTTTTTTCCCTGCTACTAATAGAAATATCCTCTTAAAATTAATTTTCATCAATTATCTTTCAGCTTGTACACATATGTTTTTTTTTTTCACATACAACACTATCTCTTTGTTCTTAAATTAATACTAAGCAAATTGAATACATGTATAAAATATACGGAGCAATATACAGTGAAATGTTAACTTATTTATGCATTGTGGAAACATGAATAAGTTTAATTTTCTGCTTTATGTTTACCTATTTTTCCTAATTTTATGAAATAAACACATACTACTTACAAAAGAACTGAAAGTAAAACTAGACACAGCAAATTGACCATTTTACAAATTGGCTATTCAGTGAATTGGCTTTCAGCAAATTGGTCTGTTGGCAAATTAGCTTTCAGTATTTGATTTTCAGACAACTGGCATGAATCATTTAAATGATAAAATCACCATGGTTTAAATATTGATGGAAAGGAGTGAGCAACTAGGAAAACGGTGCCTTATTCGAGATAGGGTAACAGAGGAGAAGGAGGAACTTTAGAGGAAAGACAATACTGAAATAAGACTTCAGTATATTGAGTTTCAGGTGTCTGTGGGACATTCAAGTGGAGATGTCTAGTAGGTTGCTTGTATTTCAGCTATAAAATCTTTCCTAGGAATGTAGACTTAGCAGGTCAAATCATTCAATGAAGGAAGTGAGTGAGATCTCTGAGAGAGAGTAAGTAGGATGAGAGGAAGAAAGTTGGGGATGTGTGGATCATCAACATTTATGGGCAGGTGAAGAAGGAGCCTTGAAGGAGAGTGAGAGTAAGTGGCCTGAATTTGGAGAAAAACTGGAAAGTTCAGGTGTCTTGAAAGTGAAGGGATGTGAATAGTTCAGAAAGGAGTTAACTTTCAACAGTATCAAGTAAAATAGCACCGGAAAGTACTTACTGGTTTTAACAACACCTGATTTGTTTTGTTCAACAACATTATGACAGATATTTCAGATTTTTTATTGCTATTCTACAGAGGGGAAAATAATAGGTAAAGAGAATTTAGTATCTTGATCAAGGCAGTACAATCAGAGCACAATTTGGACTCAGTTCCTTCCATAATAACACATTTCTTTCTTTTCTTTTTTGGGGGATGAGATTAACATTTTATTTATTTTGATTTGTAATGGGATTTTTTTTTTTATTAATGTTATGATAGATTACAACCTTGTGAGATTTCAGTTGTACATTTTTGTTAGTCATGTTGTGGGTACACCACTTCCCCCTTTGTGCCCTCCCCCCACCCCCCCTTTTCCCTGGTAACCACCGATCAGATCTCCTTGTCAATATACTAACTTCCACCTATGAGTGGAGTCATATAGAGTTCATCTTTCTCTGACTGGCTTATTTCGCTTAACATAATACCCTCGAGGTCCATCCACGTTGTTGTGAATGGGCCAATTTTGTCTTTTTTTATGGCTGAGTAGTATTCCATTGTGTATATATACCACATCTTCTTTATCCAATCATCAGTTTCTGGGCATGTAGGCTGGTTCCACATCTTGGCTATTGTAAATAATGCTGCGATAAACATAGGGGTGCAACGGACTCTTGAGATTTCTGATATCAGATTCTTAGGATAGATACCCAGTAATGGGATGGCTGGGTCATAGGGTATTTCTATTTTTAACTTTTTGAGAAATCTCCATACTGTTTTCCATAGTGGTTGTACCAGTTTGCATTCCCACCAACAGTGTATGAGGGTTCCTTTTTCTCCACAACCTCTCCAACATTTGTCACTCTTGGTTTTGGATGTTTTTGCCAATCTAACGGGTGTAAGGTGATATCTTAGTGTAGTTTTGATTTGCATTTCCCTGATGATTAGCGATGATGAACATCTTTTCATGTGTCTATTGGCCATATTCATATCTTCTTTTGAGAAATGTCTGTTCATGTCCTCTGCCCATTTTTTGATCGGGTTGTTTGTTTTTTTGCTGTTAAGCTGTGTGAATTCTTTGTATATCATGGAGATTAACCCTTTGTCGGATAAGTGGCTTGTGAATATTTTTTCCCAATTAGTGAGCTGTTTTTTTGTTTCAATCCTGTTTTCCCTTGCCTTGAAGAAGCTCTTTAGTCTGATGAAGTCCCATTTGTTTATTCTTTCTATTGTTTCCCTCAACTGAGGAGTTACAGTGTCCGAAAAGATTCTTTTGAAACTGATGTCAAAGAGTGTACTGCCTATATTCTCTTCCAAAAGACTTATTGTCTCAGGCCTAATCTTTAGGTCTTTGATCCATTTTGAGTTTATTTTGGTGTGTGGTGAAAAAGACTGGTCAATTTTCAATCTTTTGCATGTGGCTGTCCAGTTTTCCCAGCACCATTTGTTGAAGAGACTTTCTTTTCTCCATTGTAGGCCCTCTGCTCCTTTGTCGAAGATTAGCTGTCCATAGATGTGTGGTTTTATCTCTGGGCTTTCAATTCTGTTCCATTGATCTGTGGACCTGTTTTTGTACCAGTACCATGCTGTTTTGATCACTGTAGCTTTGTAGTATGTTTTGAAATCGGGGATTGTGATTCCGCTGGCTTTGTTTTTCTTGCTCAGGATTGCTTTAGCAATTCGCGGTCTTTTGTTGCCCCATATGAATTTTAGGATTGTTTGTTCAATTTCTGTGAAGAATGTTCTTGGGATTCTGATTGGGATAGCATTGAATCTGTATATTGCTTTAGGTAGTATGGACATTTTAACTATGTTTATTCTTCCAATCCATGTGCATGGAATGTCTTTCCATCTCCTTATGTCATCGTCAATTTCTTTCAAGAAAGTCTTGTAGTTTTCATTGTATAGATCCTTCACTTCCTTGGTTAAGTTTATCCCAAGGTATTTTATTCTTTTCGTTGTGTTTGTGAATGGGATTGAGTTCTTGAGTTCTTTTTCTGTTAGTTCATTGTTAGTGTATAGAAATGCTACTGATTTATGCACGTTAATTTTATACCCTGCTACTTTGCTGTAGTTGTTGATTATTTCTAATAGTTTTTCTGTGGATTCTTTGGGGTTTTCTATATATAAGATCATGTCGTCTGCAAACAACGAGAGTTTTACTTCTTCGTTACCTATTTGGATTCCTTTTATTTCTTTTTCCTGCCGAATTGCTCTGGCCAGCACCTCCAGTACTATGTTGAATAGGAGTGGTGAAAGTGGGCACCCTTGTCTTGTTCCTGTCCTCAGAGGGATGGCTTTCAGTTTTTGTCCATTAAGTATGATGTTGGCTGTGGGTCTATCATATATGGCCTTTATTATGTTGAGGTACTTTCCTTCTATACCCATTTTACTGAGGGTTTTTATCATAAATGGGTGTTGGATCTTGTCGAATGCTTTCTCTGCATCTATTGAGATGATCATGTGGTTTTTGTTTTTCATTTTGTTGATGTAGTGTATCACGTTGATTGACTTGCGGATGTTGAACCATCCCTGTGTCCCTGGTATAAATCCCACTTGATCATGGTGTATAATCTTTTTGATGTATTGCTGTAATCGGTTTGCCAAAATTTTGTTGAGGATTTTTGCATCTATGTTCATCAGTGATATCGGCCTGTAGTTCTCCTTCTTTGTGTTGTCCTTGTCAGGTTTGGGGATCAGGGTGATGTTGGCTTCATAGAATGTGTTAGGGAGTTCTCCATCTGTCTCAATTTTCTGGAACAGTTTGAGGAGAATAGGTATTAAGTCTTCTTTGAATGTTTGGTAGAATTCTCCAGAGAAGCCGTCTGGTCCTGGACTCTTGTTTTTGGGGAGGTTTTTGATTACCGTTTCTATTTCCTTACTTGTGATTGGCCTATTCAGATTCTCCATTTCTTCCTGATTCAGTTTGGGGAGATTGTAGGAGTCTAGGAATTTGTCCATTTCTTCCAGATTGTTCAATTTGTTGGCATATAGTTTTTCATAGTATTCTCTTATGATCTCTTGTATTTCATTGGTATCTGTTGTGATTTCTCCTCTGTCATTCCTAATTTTATTAATTTGCGATTTCTCTCTTCTTTTCTTGGTGAGTCTGGCTAGGGGTTTGTCAATTTTTTTAATTCTTTCGAAGAACCAACTCTTTGTTTCATTGATCCTTTCTATTGTCTTTTTTGTTTCAATATCATTTATTTCTGCTCTTATTTTTATTATTTCCCTCCTTCTACTGACTCTGGGCTTTGTTTGTTCTTCTTTTTCTAGTTCTGTTAGGTGTCGTTTGAGGTTGCTTATGTGAGCTTTTTCTTGTTTAGTGAGGTGAGCCTGTATTGCGATGAATTTCCCTCTTAGGACTGCTTTTGCTGCATCCCAAATGTTTTGGTATGTCGTGTTCCCATTTTCATTAGTCTCCAGATAAAATTTGATTTTTTCTTTAATTTCTTCAATGATCCATTGTTTGTTGAGAAGCGTGTTGTTTAGTCTCCACATTTTTGCACCTTTCTCTGCTTTTTTCTTGTATTGTAGTTGATTTCTAGTTTAATAGCATTATGATCAGAAAAGATGCTTGATATTATTTCAACTCTCTTGTATTCATTGATGTTTGCTTTGTTTCCCAAAATATGGTCAATCCTTGAGAATGTTCCATGTGCACTTGAGAAGAATGTGTAACCTGCTGTTTTTGGATGAAGTGTTCTATATATATTAAGTCCATCTGGTCTAATTTTTCATTTAATTCTATTATTTCCTTGTTGATTTTCTGTCTGGATGTTCTGTCCATTGGTGTTAATGGTGTGTTGAGGTCCCCTACTATTATTGTATTGTTGTTGATGTCTTCTTTTAGTTCTATTAAGAGTTGCTTTACAAATTTTGGTGCTCCTGTGTTGGGTGCGTATATATTTATAAGTGTTATGTCTTCTTGGTGGAGAGTCCCTTGTATCATTATATACTGTCCCTCTTTATCTTTCTTCATCTGTTTTGCTTTGAAATCTACCTTGTCTGATATTAGTATAGCGACACCTGCTTTCTTTTGTTCATTATTAGCTCGGAGTATTGTTCTCCATCCCTTCACTCTGAGTCTGTGTTTGTCTTTGGGGCTGAGGTGTGTTTCCTGGAGGCAGCATATTGTTGGATCTTGTTCTTTGATCCATCCTGCCACTCTGTGTCTTTTGATTGGGGAGTTCAATCCATTTACATTTAGAGTGATTATTGAGACGTGGGGGCCTACCACTACCATTTTGTGTCTTGTTTTCTGCTTTTCTTCAGTTTCCTTTGTTTCTCATCCCCTGGTTTAATCTGTTCTGATGTAGAGCTGCTACTCTCTGTTGTTGTCCTTCTACTTATCTCCTCTGCTCTTGGTTTTGTAGCCCCTTTCCTTTTTTGGATTTTTCAGGAATGAGGGCTTTCCTGAGGATTTCCTGAAGAGGAGGTTTTGTGGCAATGAACTCCCTTAATTTTTGTCTATCTGTGAAAGTTTTTATTTCTCCATCGTATTTGAAGGATATTTTCGCTGGGTAGAGAATTCTCGGCTGTAGGTTTTGGTCCTTCAGATTTTTGAATATATCATTCCACTCTCTTCTAGCCTGTAAAGTTTCTGCTGAGAAATCTGCTGATAGCCTGATGGGGGTTCCTTTGTAGGTTAGTTTCTTTTGCCTGGCTGTTCTTTGTATTTTCTCCTTGTCGTTGACTTTTGCTAGCTTCACTACTATATGGCGTGGAGTTGGTCTTCTTGCATTGATAAAGTTTGGAGATCTATTGGCTTCTGTCACCTGAAGATCCATCTCCCTCACCAGATTTGGGAAGTTCTCAGCCATTATTTCTTTGAATAGGTTTTCTGCCCCTTTCTCCTTCTCTTCTTCCTCTGGTATACCTATAATCCTTACGTTGCATCTCCTAATTGTGTCTGATAATTCTCGGAGAGTTTCCTCATTTCTTTTTAGTCTTGCTTCTCTCTCCTCCTCTGCCTGCAGCAATTCTATATTGCCATCTTCCAAATTGCTAATTCCTTCCTCCATATTATCGGCCCTAGTGTTCAGAGCATCTAGATTTTTCTTAATCTCCTCTATTGTGTTCTTCATTTCCAATATTTCTGTTTGGTTCTTCTTTATCGTATCAAACTCTTTTGTGACATAGCTCCTGAACTCGTTGAGTTGACGGTCAGAAATCTCTCTTAACTCATTGAGAATTTTAATGATGGCTGTTTTGAAGTCATCATCATTTAGGTTATATATCTCATTTTCTTTGGGATTGTTTTCTGTGTATTTGTTACTTTCTTTCTGTTCTGGAGATTTAATGTATTTTTTCATATTGCTTGATGTTGTTGATTTGTGCCCCCGCATGGAGATAGAGTTTAGTTGCTCCTTTCACTTGTTTCAGCTGCTGCGGTGGGGGAGCAGCTGTTTATACTGCACCAACCAGGAACCCTGTCTGCAGTTGCTAACTGGGCCTGGGCCCCTCCTCGTAGCCACAGTGGCCCTTTGGATTCCCTCCTCTGCTGTGGGGGCCGTCAAAGGGGGGCTTCAGGCTGCTGGTGCCTACTGTTGCAGCCCACCTAGATGTGCTCTCTCCTTGGGGTCTGCAATGGTGTTATGGGCTTTTCCAGCAGCCAGGGGTGGGGTCAATTATATTTGTCGCTCCGTTGTTGTCGGCACCCACAAAATCTCACTTGTCCTCTATGGGTCGTAGGAGAGCTATTGGCATCTTCTACAGTCTGTGGTTAGTTCACCTAGCTATGCTGCTTTTGCCCTGGGGTCTTCCAGCCTTGTGGCTGGCGGCTGGGTGCCTTCTACTGGTGCTGTGCAGAGGCTTTCCCTAAGGCTGCTGTGAGCCTGTAGGGTTTCCCCCTAGGCTACGAAGCTGGGTCTCTGGAACTCCCCCCAGCCCCAGTCCTCTCCGAGATCTCCAGCTATCCCTAGACCCATGGGGCGGGCAACGGCAGCTGGGGGTCGCCCCGCCCTCTGGGATTCTCTCCGGGCCTCTCCCGGAGCCATGAATGCTCGGTGTGGCCCCTCTGCTAATGGCAGACAGAGAGTTTTGTCTGCTGCCCGTGCAGAACTCCGGCGCTTCCTGTCCGGGTCGCAGAGCCGGCCTTTGAAACTTCCTCCAGCCCCGGTCCTCTCCGAGATCTCCGGCTATCCCTAGTCCCACGGGGCGGGCAACGGCAGCTGGGGGTCGCCCCGCCCTCTAGGATTCTCTCCGGGCCTCTCCCGGAGCCATGAATGCTCAGCGTGGCCCCTCTGCTAATGGCAGACAGAGAGTTTTGTCTGCTGCCCGGGCGGAACTCCGGCGCTTCCTGTCCGGGTCGCAGAGCCGGCCTTTGAAACTTCCCCCAGCCCCAGTCCTCTCCGAGATCTCCGGCAATCCCTAGTCCCACGGGGCGGGCACCGGCAGCTGGGAGACCTCCGTACCCTCAGCGACTCTCTCTGGGACCCTCCGGGCGCCGCGAACCCCCGGCGGGGACTCCCCACCAATGGCGGGGAGAGACTCTCCCCGCGGGCTCAGGTGTGCAACTCCAAAGTTTCCCTCTGCGTTTAGGAGTAATTGCGGGGGGTTTAGGTAGGGTTCTGGTCACCTGTTTCCACCGTCGCTCCTCTGTTGTGTGCTCGCTCCTGCCCTAGATGTGTGTAGATCCTCTGGGGGGGTCCGTTGGAAGAAAGCTGCTTGCGGGTACTAGGCTGCTCGTCGGGGTCGGAGAGTTTTCACCTATTTCCACATCCTCCCGGAGGAAAGTCCATCCGCCTTCCGATGTATAGTCGCGTGGGTCTCTCAGACGTCCTGAGATGCTGTCTGGATATCCTTTGTCAAGCGATAAGTGTCCAAATAATTGTAGACTCGAAGGGGGAGAGACAAAGAGGACTACTCACGGCGCCATCTTGGATCTTCTCTCTACACATATATGTTTTGTATGTTGTTAAGGCCAAATGTTTGTTATACAAGGGGCTTAAAACCTGCTTCACTCTGGCTTTAATTTTTATAAGGCCTATGGTTCCCTCAGTGAGGGATATATTTACATTTAAGCTTCTAAGACCCTATACCGGTGTTCTTCCTCATGTAGTCAATGAAATTAAGAAAAGTATCATTTGTGTATTTCACTCATATCCACAACCACAACTGTTCAACTACTTACCTCTTTGGCAGTCAGTTTATTGCTCATTCCTTTTTTAAAACAGATGTAAAATTCGCTTTCTTAATAACCATATCAGCAGGTTATTTCTAAATGTCTATCAATGGGTATTTTGTTTTCATGAAAAACAATTTGAAATGTTATTTTTAAAGAGAACTGTAGAAGTTTCACGGGAAGTTGAGAGCCATTATAATGTTAACGTTTTTTCTATTTATATCTCTTTATATTTTATGAATCATATTCTCATGTATTTCATTTAATTTTCAACATAACCACCTAAAGTAAAGAAAGAGTTCTTTTTTCCCAGTTTTATAGAGGTATAATTGACATTATGGAAGTTTAATGTGTACAACTCTTTGATTTGATACACATGTTGCAAAATGTTACCACCAGAGAGTCAGCTAACGCCTCCGTCATGCTACATAATTACTATTTCTTTTCAGTGGTGAGAACACTTTAAATCTATTCTCTTAACAACTTTCAAGTATATAATACAGTATTATTAGCTATAATCACTATGCTGTACATTAGATCCCCAGAACTTATTTATCTTATAAATGGAAGTTTGTACCCTTTGACCAACATCTCCCCTTGTCTCTCACCCTACAGGCCCTGGTAACAACCAATCTGCTCTGTTTCTATGAGTTTGGCTTTTTTAGATTCCACATATAGGTGATATCATGTGGCGTTTATCTTTCTCTGTCCAACTTAACTGACTTAACACAATGCCCTCGGGTTCCATTCATGTTGTGGCAAAAAGCAGGATGTCCTTCTATCTCATGGCCGAATAATATCCCATTGTTTATATCTACTTTGTCCATTCTTCTCGGTCCATTCATCTGTTGACTGACACTTCGGTTGTTTGCATATCTTTGTTACTGGGAATAATGCTGCAATGAACATGGGAACATAGATATCTTTTGAAGATCCTGTTTTCATTTTCTTTGGCTACAAACCCAGAAAAGGGATTGCTGGATTACATGGTAGTTCTATTTTTAATTTTATGAGGAACCTCCATAAAGTTTTCCATAGTAGTTGAACCAATTTACATGCCTCCTACCAGTGCAAAAGGGTTCTCCTTTCTGTACATCCAACCAAGGCTTGTTATCGCTTGTCTTTTTGATGATAAACATGCTAACAGGTGTGAGATGACATCTCATTCTGGTTTTAATTTGCTTTTCCCTGGTGATTAATGACATTGAGCACATATTTATGTACCTGTTGGCTGTTTGTACATCTTCTCTGGAAAAATGTCTATTAAGTTCCTCTGCACATTTTTTTAATCAGATTGTTTTTTTCCTGTTGAGTTGCATGAGTTGTTTATATATTTTGCATATTAATCCCTTGTTAGATATATGATTTGAAAATATTTCTCCCATTCCATAGGTTGCCTTGTCATTTTGTTGATGGTTTCCTTTGCTGTGGAGGAGCTTTTAATTTGATATAGTCCTACCTGTTATTGCTGCTTTTGCTGCCTTTGCTTTTGATGTAAAATTCAATAAATCATTGGCAAGACTGATTAAGGAGTTTACTCCCTATGTTTTCTTCTGGGAGTTTTATGGTGTCGCATATGATATTCAAGTCCTTAATTCATGTTGTATGGTGTAAGACTTTTCATTCTTTGCATATGGCTGACCAGCTTTCCCACCACCATTTATTAAAGAGACGATCCTTTCTCTATTGTATATTCTTGGCTCCTTTATGATAAATGAATTGACTGTATTTACATCAGAATTTTGATATGGATTGCTTTGAATCCATAGATCAATTTGAGTAGTACAGATATTTTAACAATACTAATTCATCCAGTCCATGAGCATAGAATATCTTTTCATTTATTTGTGTCTTTAATTTCTTTCATCAATGTCTTACAATTTTCAGTGTATGGATCTTTCCTTGATTAAATTTATTCCTAGGTATTTTATTCTTTTTCAATGCAATGAGAATAGGGAATTTTTTCTTAATTTCTCTTTCTGGTAGTTTATTTTTAGTGTGTAGAAATACAAGTGACTTTTGATTCTGTATTCTGCAACTTTACTGAATTCATTTATTAGTCACTGGTTTTTGGGTGGAGTCTTTAGGGTTTTCTATTTTAATACCATGTCATCTGCAAATGGAAACAGTTTTATCTTCCCTTCATGCTTAATGACCCTCTTTGTCTCTTTTTCTCTCTGCCTCTGCCTCTCTGTATTTGTGTGTGTGTCTATGTGTGTGTGGGGGTGTGTGTGTGTGTCTTTATCAAGATGGACTTTTCATTATCCTTGTATTCACAAGGACTTTTTTTCCAAAAAAAAGAGTCCAAATGTTTGAAACATCCTGGCTCAAATGGAGAATTCTATACTCTGTTATCCTACAATCATTCTCACATGCAAGAATAATGTGAGCCTAATTAGTCCATAAGAAGAATTTGATGACAGTGTAACAAGAAAAAAAATGTCATTTTGTTCCTAATATCCGTACAAATCCTCAAACATTCAGTATAATGGAATTAAGACAAGAACTGCTAAGCCCTTATTTATCTTAGCAATTATAGAGGCGCACTGAAGAATTTATTTTCAAAGATGCAACATTGAAATTTTAGTCAATGAAGTCATTAATTTTATAGAAATTTTAGAATATGCAAATTATTTTTGACATGCTGCATTTATAAAGTAAATTTTTGTAGTATACCTTAAAAGGAGAAATAAAATTTCTGTGTAAAATGAGGCTTTCTTACAGTATAAAAAAAAATACTTATTTCTTGTTATTGACTCCTGGAGGTCACTTCTGCTTAAGTAAAGACAAACAATATACATCCGTGTATATATAAGACCACATAATGTTTAAAATGTGTGTATGTGAATGTGTGTGTTTACATACCTGTAGTGAAAAATACTGTTATCCAAAAGTGGATTCTTGCTATTCCTTATAATTAAAGAATGCAGGTTCACAAATAAATATAAATGCCTGCTAACACGCTATGCTATTGTGTATCTTTAGGCATTTGAATTGGTGCTTGAAAGTTTTAGAAAAGTAATGAAAGACACATTTGAAGTCTTTAGTAAAGAAACATGTTTGTAACCATGATATTTTAATCTGAGTAGGGAAGACAAAATTTTGAAATGGGAAGGATCTTCTAATCCATTCTATTCACTTTCTTGTTTACACTTAATTCATCGAAGATTAAAAAACATATTTTTGGATTTATTTTTTCTTATTAAAAATTTTTCAAGGTTGGAAGCTCAACAAACTCAAATATTCAACAACACAGAATTAATGGAAAACCTGAGCCTATTTTTCTGTAATCTAAATCTACTCTTTTTTGTACTCTGCTTTTTCTAAAAGGCAAAGCTATTCACTTCCATGTGGAAAACATTCTTCACTATGTTTGAATCAGTTTTACCTTCAGCTTTTAGTTGTTCCAATTTTAAAACAACAATGATAGAGAGAAGTAATTTCTTAAGCTTTTCTTTATTGAATTTATTTCTATAACTCTCAAGTCCTTTAGAAGCTACCATGTTTATCACCAAAGTCTATAAGGGAATTGTTGAATACAAATTAAAGTCCAATTGAAGACATCCACTTGTGTGGCAAATTAAAAAATATTCTTCTGCATGGAAACAAAGTCTATGGAAAAGGTCCCAAGAAATATATTTTATTAAATTATCCTTTTCTACCTCAAAGGTTAGTGATATTATATAACAAATATTTGTTAAGATCCTTAGACACAAAGAATTTGCATGCTAACATCATCAATGCAATGATGATACGACCACAGTTAATTGACATTTTCGTTTGTGTTAATTGATATGAATAATATCGACATAGAACAATAAAGCCTCAAAATAATTATATAGTGTCTTTTTTTAAAGCAATTTTTTGTTCCCTAAAGTTGAATTCCTGGGTAAGAACATCACAGATATAAGTAAGCCCATTTAGTTTTCAAGAGATAATTCAGTAGCATTTTATCGAAAGATGCAGATAAGTAAACTGTTTATCTTCATTCATTGATTCATTTGTAGGGGAGGAAGACATTTCCTCTTTCCAAATGTGGGTTCATCTGGCAGGAGAAGGAATTAAATTCACATGAGACAGAATAGCAAGAGAAAATTAAACAAAGCTTTATGAGGAACCATGGCCCGGGGCCTTTCTTCCCAAAGGAAGAAAGGGCACCGAAGAAGCGGGGTGCACAGAGTGGTTATATACCCCCAAACAGGGTGTTTCACATATGATTCAAATGTCCCTTTTACAATAGTCACGAGACCGCTCTGTCAGCACAGCGCTTGATGGAGGCAGATAGGTCAGCTGTCCCAGTGAATGCCACAAGGTGGCAGGTGTGTTACCTCCGGCTGGGGGGGGGGGGGTCACAGATGAGCGCTGCAATTGGTTCCCAGCCTAAAGAAAGATGCTTAATCTTTAAGGAGACGCCAAAGTTGGGAGGGGGAGGGAAGTCAGTTACAGGAGGTTACCAGACAAGCACAATAAAATGCAGATTTAAGTTCTTGCCTTTGGTATTGATTAAGAGTTCCTAGAGAGAAGGTCATCTCCTTTCTTCTTCCTGGTACAGAGAGGGAGGAACATTTTACAGATAGAGATTTACCTTACAAATGTAAAGATGTCCTAACAAAGGGCAAGTTCCACCCCTCAGAGCCTCCTTCCCTGTCCCAGTTTATCAAAAAGCAATCAGCCTCAAATAATCCTGATGCCAGAGACATATCTTGGGGTGGCCAATTTCAGACCCCTACACATTCATTCAGCATATATTTTAGGGTGCACATTTCCAACCAGACAATGTTGATATTGGCTCAGATACAACTGAAAAAGATGAATGAAAGATGGCAATTATACAAATTGTATTAAATAAAAATGGACATTTACTTATTCACATCATATCACACTAAGAAAGAGTAATCATTGTTTAAAGTTTTTTTTAATTATTGCCAATAATGTTTATTGAAAACATTAATTTTCTTACGTGATTTTTGTTCTGGGTAGCTGAAGATTTTTTACTTTATTTTTGATTTTTCATTTTCTTGATATTTTCTTGGATATCTCTTATGATGTGAGAAAGGAGATGAGAACAAGGATGAAGGTAACAGATTTAAAAGTTTCTGTATCAAAATAGAAATACGAATATATTATAATATGAACATGCAGAATACAAAATTATAATTATACAAAATCACATATTACTTGGTTACTATTATAATCATTATTATTCTTACTGTTATTACTTCCTCTCCTTGAGGCAATCACTATTTATTGCTTAATATTGATTTTTTATAACTTATTCAGTGCATGTAAACATTACATGGCTTTTTTACATGCACTCATTTTTAGAGGAAGTGTCCTTTTCAAATATATGTGGCATATTTATCACATTAGTGAAACATAAGAAACTATTCTACTATGCTAAAAAGAAAAGATTGAAAACTCCAAGTAAAAGTTGTAAAGGCCTGATTTTCTAGTTAAAATACCACAAAAAAAAATTTGTAAAAATGAAGATAAGCTAAAATAAGAAAACATTTGATTCTCAAGCGCTATTTTTTAAAAAGATTAAACTTTTAAAAGCAGCATATTGCTAGCTCATGACTGGGTCCTTGTTCAGTTCCCTCAATGGCTTCCTCTCACACTGAGAATATAATCGGTCTCCAACCAAGGCCTGGCCCAGGCCGCTGCCTTCCCCCTCAAACCTTTGAACTGTCTTGAGCCTACCAAAGCCCTCTGCTTCTTCAGAGAGTTTATCAGTTCTATTCTCTTTATGAAACTTCCCTATATATTTTCACATCTGGATCCCTCATTTTATTTGAGCTTCTGCTTTAAATATCACCTCCTTACAGAGGTCTTCTTTGAATAACATGTCAAAAATTCCGGCCCCTTTTCTCTTTCCATTGCCTTACTTTACTTCTCTGCCTTGCATTTCTTAACACCTCACACACGGAAGCATGTGTTTAAGATCTGTCTGTTCAGCTGGGATTTAAGTTCTACGAAGGCAAGGAAGCTGTGTGTCTCTTTTGGGGGGACCACATGTTCTGGTCTGTGTGAGACTAGGGGTTTCTCAGGACGTGGGACTTTTAGTGCTATAACTGGGACAGTACCTGGCAAACTAGGATGTTTGGTCACCTTAGTTGTTAACTCTCGCTTTCCTTTCACCTGGAATAATGATAAGCACATTGGACGTGCTTAATAGCAATTTAGTGTACAAATGAATCAGTGAGTTTACCATACTAAACTTCAAATTCAAGAATTATTTTTAAAAATATTACTAAGTTTCTTATGAATGGAGCTGGATTTTCTGGCGCCAATTTTTGTTTTGGATGCTTGGAGATTTTCCATTGCTCATGTGAAACCAGCTCACAAAAAAATTTAACTCTTTGCAGCTAGTTGTTGTATAGTTGTAGTACACTTAAGATAATCTCCAATCACTCTTAAACTAGCTAACGTCCAGTCATTCTTGGCCCACAGCTTAAACTTAATTTCCCAGAGAAAGCCTTTCCTAAACTCGTTAGGACATGCTGCCATACCCTTTTATAGCACCTGAATGTCTCTGGATAATGCTTTTCGCAATGTCTCTCTTCCCTCTTAGATATGACGTTGCATGAAGTCAAGGACCATGTCTATCTTACTCACTGCTGATTCTCTGACATCAGATACAATACAGCACATCCCTTTCTGAGTTCCCTCTAGCACATCGTTTCACTGAGAAGCAGAACCGTTTTCCTGGTTACACATTACTGGTGTATAATACCAATGTGCTTATATAATATAAATCACACATATACCCAGATACATGTCATGTGTACTAAATACCGAAAACACACCTTTTCTACTCTTACACATGGCTACAATAAACACCTCTCTCTGGAAAGGTTGAGTAGTTCTCTATTCCTGGCACTCAGAGAGATCCAGCCAAAAGCTAGGATGGGGAGAAAGGCAACATTGGGAAGAGAGTTGCTATGGCTACTGAGGCCATCTCTGAAGATTACAACCAGGCGAGGACTGAACTTTTAATATTTGGAAGGACTATACATCCTGGTGAATTTATCTGAACTGCCAGGCTGAGCTGAAAATAATTCAGCTTGGCGAGTTTCCAGACCAGATGAGGAAAGAAACAAGGTGGTGTGCATTGTTCAACACATTACATCAACAAATTGTCCTGTGATTAGATTGAAGTCATCTTATACCAAATAAGATTTAAGTATATTTTGGAATTTGTTATTGTGTTATTTCACCTGGATTTTTTTTAAACTAATGATCTTTTAAAATGTCATTTTACTTAACTCAAACAAGAAAACTATCATGAAAGTGCTCTATTTTGGAATAGGAAGAGGATGCAGAATCCCCTGGGGGCCACAAATCTCCTTTTGTCCTGCAACTAGTGTGGATGGAATCCTAACAGGGCTGGAGATGATACTGAGGTGAAGGCCCATGGTGGACCCAACTGAAATCTGCAAGGACAGCTCTTTCTTTACTCCACTAGAGATGGCTTTGCAACGTGCCATCTGTCTAAAAACAGCCTACCTCCTTTTCTCCCCTAGTCTGTCTCTCATCTCCTTTGCCACCGGCTGAAAACACAAATCACTGTGGCACGTCTCCTGATTAACCCCCGACTCACTCTGATTGCTTTTTTTGTTTACTTCGCTTCCCAACTTGCATGGTGACTGTGTTATGCTAATTTGCTCTTATTTATTTGCTGCTTTTTAACGGTTGTTAAATCTTTTGAATCTCGCACTAAGCTGTCAACTCTTTGAAGACAGGTACTGTGGATTTTCTTTCTTTTATGCCCTCTCCCAAAACTTAGTAGAGTGATCTGCCTGTATGAGCACTGAAGAACTAAATTAAGGTGGCCTGAGACAGACTCAGCTTTTCACGAAAGCAAGGCTACTGTGAAAAAGATACACGTTTTGCAATACTCCAAACTACAGAAAGGCAATTGCTTCCACTAAGCCATTTTTTGAACTATATCTAAATTTAGAATTGAGGAATCATACACCAGTGTGATACATAATTGCACTCAAATACTTGTGGAGTTTTTTTAATCACCACTTTTTGATGTATAATTTACATGCAATAAAATACCATTTTAAGATGAGTTTTGACACATGCATACTTGTATGCTCTTCACTCCAGCCGAGATCTAGAATAGTGCCATCATCCCCAAACATTGCCTCCTGCCCCTTCCCAGTCAGTAACCCCCAACCCCCACCTGAAACAACAACTGATGTGATTTCTGTTCAATGAAAATTAACTCAAACACAATCTATTTATCCGAGATTTACCTCAGGGGTACATTTCTATGTGCTAATTGGACTGTATCTTAATTCACATCCTCAGAAGCCAGAGAGGAAAGAATTAGGACATATTTTCAGAAGAGCTTAGGGAGGAAGTGGCAGTTTCCCCAAATCTGAATATTTAATTATTTCCACAAGTATTCAATTAATTGTTTAGTTTTCCCCCAAGTCCGACTATGATAAATTAGTCTTTTGTGTCTGCTATGGATAAATAATAATATTGAGTAGCAATAATCAGAGAGTATGTTTTGCATTTAATAACGTTTCTATACATATTGGATGTATTAGTATATTATTGATTGGCACTACAATAACGATTTATTTATAAAACCTGTTCTAATTATTCATTTGCCCTTTAGTTCCATGAAGGAATTCAGAAGTACGTAAACATGAATTAAAACTGATTCTCCATGCTGGGCAGTGGTCACTAAGTTTATCTTTAGTTCTCCCTTTTTTGAAGATGTAGGGGCTTTTAAAATATTTTACTGAAATTGTATAGAATGTAAGAAAATAAGGCAACCATACATAAACTCCCTTAAGAAAATTATACCTCAGTTCTGAAAAATTGCACTTAATAAGAAGATATCACATTGTTCCACAAGCTTTTGTGACATATGTTGGAATGTGAAAAAAGAAACATTATTTCATAAAGTTCATGTTCCTTGGAGGTCCTCGTTATGAAAAGCGATGCTGCCTTAAATTACTCTGATAAATTCTGTACTTTATTAGGATTCAATCTTTGTGGTTGGCAAGGTGTTTGGCATATATTATGTGCAGAATTGAGAGAGAATATTTTGCATGTAGACACAACACTTTGAATATATTAAGAGGTACACATTAATCATCTGGGTTTCCTGGCTGTTACAATGAATTGACTTATAGATTGCTGTGAATCTGGTTATTCTATGCACAGCACTTTAGGCAAAAAATATTTAATAAACAAAGAAGGTTAAAGAGTAGCAGTTGGTTGACTATTTTTTAAATAACTTTCTTGAAATGACATGAAGTTTTTGGAAATATATCTAAAAGGTTTTAAAATTTTCTCATGAATAATTTGACAGTTCTAACGAGGCTGGTTCTGTGATAGGAAAACTGATCATTTGTGTTTGTAATCTGGTCTTTGAACCGTACTCAACTTACAGAGCTCCTTTGAGAGGCAGTAGTTTGGGTAGCTTGCCCTGTAGTCTCCAGCATATATATTTTTTCATGACAGTTTTTTATGGTAATGATAATTTATTGCTTTTACTTTTACTATTCATTCTTATTCTATTTCTTTACTCAGATCCTAGCATACTTCTCTAAAATGTAAGATGAGGAATATAACGAAATACTACCCCAAGGTTTTTCTAGAAGCAGCAACTTCTCACACATATAAGCTCAGGTTTTTATACACACACACATCCCCTAGTTAATTGTGTTAACAATCTCTATATTCCCATAAATTTAGACAATGATTCACATGACACAAAGAGGTTCTTTTTTTTAATATGTAATATAAACAAAGTATAATGTAAATGCTTACTATTCAATTTAATTTCATCTTAAACATACTTCTGTGTTATGTTATCAGTATTATCTCTACTTTATAGAAGAGACAAAGATCCTGAAAATGTTCAAATACAATTTGACCAAATCTGTAGAATTAATGAGCAGAAGTACAGTCTAATCCAGGGATGTAATTCTATGTTTCTCTGCATGCATGCCTGAGAATGATTTTGGTGTTAGATTGTCGTCATTTCTCCTGCAGGTTCTATAGCCATTCTGCCTCCATTTGCCTTGTGGCTATAACATCCATCCACCATGTTCTCAAGCAATTTATTTAACCTCTGTGTGCTTTTTGCTTCTTCCATCAAAAGGAGAATAACTACCCTATGTGCCTTTTTGATGCTGGTAAGTTCTAAGTGAAAATAACTTAGAATTCTGATTGGCAAATATTGTGCTCAACATTTTTAAACTATTATAGCGTTGCTTCAATAGCAGTAGTGGTAGTAGCAGTCACAGTATTAGTAATAATAGCAGGAAGAGGAGTAGAATATGATGTTCACGGCTCTTCTGTAATGGGAATTCCCTTAGGTACTAGATATGAATATGAAATAAGAGTAAAGCACATACATGTGACTTTTCTTTCATTTTGGTTCCTAATCAAATTCCTTTAAGGTATATCTCCTACGAATCACGTCACAGTGTGTGTGACCACATTCTTTGCATGCAGACAGAGCTGAATAACAATTCCCATTGTATACCATCTAGATGAGTTTCATTCAACTTCCTCATCTCCTCAGTGTTGTCTCTCTACATTTGTAAAATGAGGATAATCTTAGTTCCTCCATAGGTTTGTTGGGAAGATTAAAGAATAGGATGAATATTAGCCATTTTGCACAGACCCTGGTACATAGCAATTGTTCAGTATATATGAATTTGCTCTGCTAGCTCTGTGAGTGACATATTCATTGACCTTAGACAATGAATCACATTTCCTCTCAGGGCTCCAGTCTTCTCAGCTATAAAATAAAAGATCTGAGGGGCTGGCCCCGTGGCCGAGTGGTTGGGTTCGCGCGCTCCGCTGCAGGCGGCCCAGTGTTTCCTTGGTTCGAAGCCTGGGCACGGACATGACACTGCTCATCAAACCACGCTGGGGCGGCGTCCCACATGCCACAACTGGAAGGACCCACAACGAAGAATAACAACTATGTACTGGGGAGCTTTGGGGAGAAAAAGGAAAAAAATAAAATCTTAAAAAAAAGAAAAGATCTGAAATAAATATTTGGTGAAATAACATACAAGGTAATTGAAGCAGATAGTCTCTAAGTCCTTTTGAACCACAATATTCATTGATTATTTGAATAGTAAAATATAATCTATAGGATAATCTTGTCAGTTCAATTTGTATTTACTGATTTCCTACAGTGCACACAATAAATAAATTATTTATAGGTTTGTTTCTAAGGAATATACTCACATAAATAGTCAGACTGATCTTTTAAACTATAATCATTAATTGCTATTCTAATTTGGGAGGTAAGAGATTTGCAGATAATTGGTACAATGGATTAATTAAGAGAAAAATGCTCCAGTTTCTTCGTTCTTAATATAATCTTAATAAAAGATCTTCATAGAAGAAAATAGAAGTGGAAATAGAAGAAAAGGAGCTTTTTCCAATACTCTGGCCACAACTGGGTAACACGGTCAAATATTCATTATTGATTTTATGAGGATTAAAACATTGCCAAGCTAAGATTTTGTTAGTATAAAAAAATTATATAATACATAATTTTATAATGAAGATAGATTTTGGACATAAGTGGGATAAAAATAAAAGAGCAGTGTTTTAGGGCAATACATTCCTCTAGTGATTATAGAGAACTCCATTCAATTAGAACTTTAACCTAAAATTTTAGAAGATATATTTTAATATCTTACATTCTATAAATCTAGTATTTGTAATTATATGCTACATACCAAAGACTATCTCCATGGGAGGTTACAAAATTATTGAATATAAATGCAAATAGTCAATCAAAGAGGATTAACTAGTAAATGGTGTCTGGGGATTATAGCTGTATAATCGAGTGATTCAGTGCTGTCCTCAAGCTCATAAATTTAAGTTCCTGACACTGACCAAGGCCAGGACTGTTCTTCAAGGTCCTACCCACAATGGAACACTCCGGCAATCAATCCGTCATGACAAATGCCTGAGTCCAGACTTATTCTATCTATCTTGGATATTCTCTGATCTTTAAAGGTGGCAAAGAATAAGAGTTGTGTGTTTGCTATGTATAGGTATACTTTATTTGTAGACACAAAACTGGGGATACAAAACAAATGCTTACTGTAGTAAAAATATTAGTCAATTACTTCAGCACATTTTCAAAAGGAGAGATATGATATTGTGGATTACAGTGATCAGGACATCACACCATATTGAAAACGTAAGAACTTCCTCAAACATTTATTTTTAGTACATTAATGTTAAGCTAAACACTACCATTTCTGTACAAAGTAGTACAAATAATTCAGGATTATCTTGGTTATTTGGAAGCTAAATAGCACAAGTAAACAAAAGTCAAAGAAGAATTGTTAAATACAGAGTGATATAAAGTTTACAGCTACAATACTGAAAATATCCTGGGCTTTGGTATATAATTTGTGAAAACTATTTTATGTATAAAGGAGGGCAAATCTAGGACAAAGTAATCCAAGTTAAAGAAATGTTTGCTACATTCCCTTTGGGCTGTTTGCATATTGTTGTTGTCTCTATGGCCCTCCTCTTGGGTCAAGAGATTGTAATTTTATGTATCTCAGGGCTTGTAAGCATTATTCTTTGAACTCATAACGTATTACTAAGTGCATCTCAAATGAGTTGTTCTTTGTTTTATGTAAACTCTACTGATATCTTAAAAATGATAGACTTAAGAATGGCTTCCTTAGGAATTTGTCTATAATTATTCCTGACAAAGCCCAAATAATGACAGCAATGCAGAGTCCGAATAGATGTGGTAATAAAAGTTCTGGTAAATGAGGAGTAGAGTGACCTTGACATGGCACATTAAATCTTCATTAGAGTGTCAGAGTTGTTTAATGATTAATGCTTTAGAACTATGGGATTGATAAGTGGAAAAAGTAATAAGAAAGAATATTACCATGATTATTAATGTTTCAAATCTATTTAAAAAGGGAAAAAATTATTTACCTTTGTAAAAGAAATTGACATGTGCAAGAAATAATTTTAAGACTTAACTAAACAAAATAGTCTAGCCATTGGGAATCTCCATTAGTTACTGTATGGAAGATGTCTCATAAGACATAGAATGTATTCTTTATCAAAATCTCTATTTCAAGCTAGGTTTAACCTAGATATAAAATTAGAACACTTATAGCAGCATATTATTTTGATCATGAGGTCATTTTGTTTCAATAACATTTTAAATTTTCAATTATATAAACATTTGTGTGATAAGCAGATGAAACATCAAGTTCTACTCTGACTACACAGTGTTTGGTGTTCAGTACAACATCCAGCTGAAGGCAATATTTTCTAGTATCGGTCCACTTTCTCTCTCCAAATGGCAGATACATGCACACACACACACACACACACACACACACACACACACACACGTGTGCCCCCAGCACTCCAGGAGTGATTTGGACCTAAAGTAGACAAATGCAGGCTCCATAGAGGCTGACGATCACCCTGGCAGTAACCTAAAAACAGAATTTTTGGTTTCTAACTTAGACACTTACAATGGTTTTTCTTTAAAGGTGAAACTATTTTTTTCCTGTGAATTTTGAGAGTTTTGTAGTTTGAGTATAATAGCTGAACTTAGAGAAGATCAGAAGTATAAAAAAAAAAGACTTCATGGAACAGATGGGTCTCATATGTGACTTTAGCAGAAGTTTATGTCTTAAATTTATACCATGAGGAATTGCGGGGCTTTCCAAGAGGCATCAGTGGGAGTAAAGTTCATAGGTTTGAATGAACACATCTGAGTAAAAATGCCTAAGGTGAGTAGCCAAAACGTAATACTCGTAAGGGGCAGAGGTGTATAGACAAATTAGTATTGACTTTCAGAGAACTTAAACATCAAATAAATAACAAACTCAGTCAATGTATATTGTTTACTGTTTGTGCACACTTGTGGTAGGCACTTGGAACAGCAGCATTAACTAAGCCACACACAGTCCCTGTCTTCACAGAGTACACACTACAGTAAAAAAAAGGAATGAGATGCGTTGTGATCTGGGGTTGCCAGATTTAGGAGTGACAAAAAGAAGATACAGTTAAACTTACATCTGAACTTCAGAGCCAGCCCTGACAGCCTAGTGGTAAAAGTTCGGCATGATCCACTTTGTTGGTCCAGGTTTGGTTCCCTGGTTGCAGAACCACCCCATTCATCTGTCACTAGCCATGCTGTGGTGGCAACTCACATAGAAGAACTAGACAGACCTACAACTAGAAGATACAACTGTGTACTGGGGCTTTGGGGAGGAAAAGAGACAGAGGAGGATTGGCAATAAATGTTAGTTCAGGGTGAATCTTTCCCAGCAAAAAAAAAAAAACATTGAACTTCAGATAAGCAATGAAAAATTGCTTAGTAGAAATATATTTCATGCAATTTTAGGGACATATTTTATTAAAAACTTTTCATTTTCTATCAAAATTCAAATTTAACTGGATAGTCTGTTGCAAGGGAATATTTAGGATGAGGGTGAAGGTGCAGGAGTGGGGGTGAAATAGGAGGGTGATTGATTATAACCAGAGAAAACAGCATACAAGAAGGGACTGGAAAAGAGGGATAATGATTTCTTGAATGATAAGAAAAGGAGTCCAGGAAAGTGAGGGGAAAGGTGGTCCAAGAAGAGAGAGAGTAGGTACCAATCAGATAGGAATTCCACAGCTTAGGTGAATTTTATTTAAAGACCACCATGTTATGACCATTACTCTGGTGTGGGAGGTTGAGATTGAGAGACGATGTGAGTCTGACATTATTCTGAATGGACAGAATACAGTGACTGAGTCATGGGATGAACAAAAAAGTATGAAGAATGATCACTCAGGTTCAAACTTAGAAAAGCTAAATGAAAAATAATGCTATTTCCTGAGAAAGGGAAAGAGGAAGTTGAAGTATTTGGGAGAAAAAAGATAATACATTAAATTTTAAAACTTTAATTGTGTAACTTCTAGAGCATTCAAGCAGAGCAAGAAGTTGGATATGAAATTTGCAATCTCCTTAAAAAAATAGAAGGCATTGACATAAAGATGATGACTAAAGCCATAAGAATGGCTGAAAGAACCTAAATTCCTCCAAGAAATTCTAACATTCAAGGACTTAATGCAAAAGAAAAAGCGGGAAATGGAGACTGAGATAAGGGTTCAAAGAAGTAAAAAGTAAAACTAGAAGAGCGTTGTGGTGTGAAAGTCGAGGAAATAGTGTTTCAGAAAGGAGAAAAAGTAGTCAAATTTATCTCCTGTTGTTGAGAAATAAAATGAAAATTGAAAACAGTCTGAGGAGGTCATCACTACTGTGTCACGTGCAGTTTTAGTAGAAGTACGATGTTGGAGCCCATATTAGGGCAGACTGAGGAGTCGGTGGGAGGTGAGAAAACAAAGACAGCTGGTGTAAGTATCTCCTCAGAGAAAATTGGATGAAAAAGGGATGTGAAGTATATAGTGATAGCTGGAGAAATTCCAGGGCTCGCTTGTGCTCTCTCTCTATCTGTATCTTCTCAGTTGAGTGAGATTTGAAGTTGTTCAAGGCAGTATATTTGGTTCATCCTTATGATACAATGAGAACCTAAGACAATGCAAAAGGTGATCCTGAGATGCCTAGTTACAAAAAAATAGATATGGGAGCTTTATATCTGAAGAGCATGGGATCTGCATTTTTAACAAACTCTCCAGAAATTTTATATGTAACGCTAAAGCTTAGAATCACTGACAGGTGTTACTATTTGTTGAGTCAATTAATAAAGTGTATCTCTACTAAAATTTGTATATGCAAGGTAATTAGTGAAAATATTTAAAGGTAAATTGAGTTAGTTGGCATTTATGATTATACGTAGAATTAATAATTTAGTATTTCACTGTTGACTGTAGGAGAGTAATACTGCTGACACTAATTAAAAAGAGAAATTTGAGACCGGCAGAAGAGTCAGGAGGGAGGATGTTTACTTGATCTATGATTTTATAAGTAAATATATGCTGTACAAGTGACGTTCAAAAGAGCCACGTAGAGGACTATTATAGGGAAAATAGGTGATGTTCTAACAACAAATTTACATCTGTTTCCCCACTCTATCAGAGTTTAACATTTTATACACTCCTTACACTGTTGGTCAAATTTCCTAGGGCATGACTTATTTTTCTAAATAAATTATATGACATTTGAATGACAATTTTTGAACTGAAACTGAAGGCAATCTTGTTCTCCACAATTCTCTACTTCTACTAAGAGAATGTTAGATTTGAATACTTCTAGACCAACCCATTTTAGAGATACCTAAAAGTAAGTTACAGAAGTGAATTAATTCAACAAAATTGCATAGTTAGTTATTTTCAATTTCCTTATAATCCTCAAAACACTTTACAAAATTGTGCTTACCTAGCCAATGAATTCTGTCGAGACAGTAAGAACAGACAAAGAATATGGAGTAGGAAAAGGGAAATAGAGTCACGGAAATCAAGGGAGAAGAGCTTTTCAGGAAAGAGACAATAATTTAGAGCGTGAACTGTATTTGGAAGCTCAGGGAGAGAATTAGAACAGATGGGCTGGGACTACGTGCAGGTCACTGGTGATTTTTGAAAAAGACGTTTTTGTAGAGTATGGAATAGTGAAGCAGCTTTAAAACCGATGATGAAAAAGAATGATGCAATAGTTCTGGACGTGTATTTATGAAGTCTGGACCTGAAAGAAAAGTAAGAGAAAGGAAGGAAACCAAAGTACAGTGGGCCCTTTCTACTTGTCAGTGACTGGGCTAAGTACTTTAAATATACATTATCCAATTACTACATGAACAATTTATATTCTAGGTTTTACTATAGCCATTCAAGGAACAAAGTTCTTGTTCAGAGCAGTGTGGAAGATAAGTGTTAGGGCACAGATTACAAATCTGGATGGATTCTGGGTGGTAGAATCAAGACACGGAAGATGTAGGCATGTTTGAAGGAAAGGGTGGATGCACCATAGAGAAGAATTTATCAGGAAATGAGGACATAAAATTGGAGAGAAAGTTCCTCAAAAGGCCAGAAGAGATGGAAATCCCAGAGTAATGGAGTGGGTAGGCTTTACAGAAAAGGCAGTACATTAAATGGGTAAATTTAAAGTCAGATATAGTAAAGGTTTCTTATGAACTGCCCTTCTTAGTATTTTTAAAAAAAAGCCTCCCTTTCTGAGCTTCTTCTTCAAAGTAACATCAAGTTGAACCCTTAAGATTACAACTCTAATAACCATAGACACATAGATATCTTCATTTGATTTATTAGCATATATTTTGTGTCATAAACCTATAGTTTATGGATTAGAAAGATGATTCTAGCTAAAGTGCATATTCGTCTTCAAATGAAAAGAAAATTCATGAGCATTAATACTCTCACCTTTTGTTTGTGGGGCATTATTTGACCCACATATGCATATATAAGCTGGATAAGCTATTTGATAAGAGGACACTTGATAATACGTAATTATGACCAATTATTTGTATACTGATGCCCCAGCATACTAGTTAGTTATTTTTAAAGATAACCTTAAAAGTCCATTAATATCATTTATTTTTAACATTTTTTAACTGAAACTTCATTCATATCAGACTCAAAGTAGAATAGATGAAGTTTTTCAGTTCCTCACAAAGGAACATTTTATAGCGAATACATAATAAGCAGGAATTCTCCCAGTCTAGCACGCATTTGTATTCATTAAAGAGAGCTTTCATAATCAGCCCCAATCAGACCCTGATTACACAGCAATTTAGCAGTCTCCGCGCAAGCAGTTTTATCAGTTCCACCCACATTTTCTGTGTTCAGGGATTGTTTGGCAGACTGGTTAAAATATAACTATAAAAATGAAAAATTCTTTGCTTAAGATTTGATAAAAGATTTTGTCTATTAAAAACACGCTCATTTATGCCTCGTGTCACCCTCACAGTGTCTCATAGAATGGAAGGAACAAAACAAATGTGTGCCTGCCATCTCACCCAGTTTGATGTGTTGATCTTAGGTCTGTGATTCCATATCAGCATTTCACACTTGTTTGCAAGGCTTACTATAATAGGCCCCAGACTTTATCAGTCGGGTATTATCTCATACTCCCTCATACAAATCCTCACTCAGGCAACCCAACTTCCCGCGAGTCAGCTTTTTGTCCATACCTTGGGCTCATTGTCTTTATCTTGCCTTTTACTTTTTCTCTAGCAATCTGCCACCACCAAAGTATAATTAATTCCCTATCTCTTTTGTGGAGTATCATTTACCTTTATTGCTCTCTGCTGCCTCTAGATTCCTTATCTAAGTATTGTCTACATCATTCATTCTGACTCTCGTGCACATGCATTTATTTCTCTTTTTCCTTTTACATTGTAAGCACCTTGAGAATAATACTGGGTTTTACATATCTGCATTACTTATGATGGATTTACATAATAGATACTAAGTAGATATTGAAATTAATTGAAATACTTCATTATTACACACTAATAGACAAGCATAAGGCATCAAAATATATCGTTAGTACAGTTCTCTAATAGTGTTGCTTTCTCTCCTTTCTTTTTAATTCTTCATGATCTCATGTTTTCTCATATAATGATAAAGTTTGCTATCTAATCTCTAATAATTTCTTCTTTGGCAACTTTAAGTCCATGGATTATTTTGTTTTCAGTCTCTTGACTCATTTGCTTATCTGTACATGTTGAGCACTCTGCATTTCTATCATGAAGTTCTCACCTCAAGTCTTTCAGGATTACTCTTAAATTAACTATCAAATCATTTAAGTCAAAGTGTTTCCTGAACTGATAAACTTAACTGCTGAAGAAAAGAACAAGTAAATGGAAGAGTGGCACACAGATAGAGGCACATCAATGACCATAGAAGTTCATAAGACTTCCAATTTCCCTAACCTACATGCTTACACATGTGATAAAACTGCGTAGAACTAAACACACACACACACGAATACTTGTAACCCTGGGGAAATCTACATAAGCTCGGTGAATTATTTCAATGTCAATATCCTGGGTGTGATATATTGTGCTGTAAATTTGCAAGATGTTACCACTGTGGGGAAATGGGCTAGGTTACATGAGATCTCTCTTTATTATGCCTTACAATTGCAGGCAAATCTATAGTTATCTAAAAATAAGTTTAAAAAGTCACATTTATTCAGTTCATATTTAAATTTTCTCAGTAGATTTCACAATGACTATTTCACCATAACATCTCTGAAGGTGTACTTCAGAGATGGAGAAATTGAACCAAGTATGTGAAATGACTTGCAACATGCACTATGTCTAAGATTTTTTGTCAAGCAGCACTAGACAAAAAGGCTATGACACAGTTTTTGAAAATAGCACATATTAGCTAATAATTATCAACTATGAAAGATGTAGCTGCATCTCTGGAGTAAAATCAGTTTTTCTTATATTAGCAAATATTTATTGAACACCTACCATGTCCTAAGATATTTTTAAAAAAATGTTTTGATTGGGATCTAAATAGTTTATAACATTGTGAAATTTCAGTTGTGCATTAATATTTGTCAAACACCATATAAATGTGCCCTGGTACCCCTTGTGCCCACCCTCCCCCCGCCTTCCCCCTGGTAACCACTAAATTGTTCTCTTTATCAGTAAGTTTGTTCATATTCCAGAAATTAGTGAAATCATATGGTGTTTGTCTTTTGCTGTCTGGCTTATTTCTCTTAACATGATGCCCTCAAGGTCCATGCATGTGGTAGCGAATGGGATGATTATGTCTTTTTCTATGGCTGGGAGTATTCCATTGTATATGCATACCACATCTTTTTTATTTAATCATCAGTCGGTGGGTACTTGGGTTGCTTCTACGTCTTGGCTATTGTGAATAGGGTTGCAATGAACATAGGGGTGCATAGGTCTCTTTGTATTGTTGGTTTCAAGTTCTTTGGGTAAATACCCAGTAGTGGGATAGCTGGATCATATGGTAATTTTATTTTTAGTTTTTTGATAAATCTCCATACTGCTTTCAAAAGTGGCTGCACCATTTTGCATTCCCACCAGCAGTGGATGAGGGTTCCCTTTTCTTCACAACCTCTCCAATATTTATTATTTTTTGTCTTGGTGATTATAGCCATTCTAAGAGGCATAAGATGATATCTTAGTGTAGTTTTGATTTGCATCTCCCTCATGATTAGCGATGTTGAGCATCTTTTCATGTGCCTATTGGCCATCTGTACATCTTCTTTGGAAAATGTTTGTTCTTATCCTCTACCCACTTTTTGATTGGGTTGTTTATTTTTTTGTGCTTCATTTGTGTGAGCTCTTTATATGTTATGGAGATTAACCCCTTATCGGATATATGATTTGCAAATATTTTCTCCCACTTTGTGGGTTGTTTTTTCATTTTGATCTTGGTTTCTTTTGCCTTCCAGAAGCTCTTTAGTCTGATGAAGTGCCACTTGTTTAATTTTTCTTTTGTTTCCATTGTCTGAGTGGATATTGTATTTGTAAAGATCCTTTTAAGGCTGATGTCAAAGAGTGTACCACCTATATTTTCTTCCAGAAGTTTTATGGTTTCTGGTCTTCAAGTCTTTGATCATTTTGAGTGTGTTTTGTGTATGGAGAACGATAATGATCTACTTTTTCATTCTTCCCATGTGGCTGTCCAGTTTTCCCAGTGCCATTTATTGAAGAGACTTTCCTTTCTCCATTGTATGTTCTTGGCTCCTCTATCAAAGATTAGTTGTCCGTATATGTGTGGTTTTATTTCTGGGCTTTCAATTCTGTTCCATTGATCTGTGTGCTTGTTTTTGTACCAGTATCATGCTGTTTTGATTACTATAGCTTTGTAATATGTTTTGAAGTTGGGGATTGCAATGCCACCAGCTTTGTTCTTGTTTCTGAGGATCGCTTTGGCTATTCGGGGTCATTTTTTGCCCCATATGAATCTTAAGATTCTTTGTTCTGTTTTCATGAAGAATGTCATTGGGATTCTGATTAGGATTGTATTCAATAAGTAGATTGCTTTAGGTAGTATGGCCATTTTAACCATGTTTATTCTTTCAATCCATGGCCGTAGCATATCTTTCCATTTCTTTACGTTTGTGGTCAAAAAGATGAGATCATTTTGGTTTGGTGTTTTCCTTTTCTTTATCCTTGATGTTAAAGTTAGGCGTTTACTAACCTGATCTGACAGAGAGCTGCCATTTTCTGATTATTGCCTACCTATTCATCTCCTTGCTCAGGGCTTTGTAGACCCTTTCCTATGTTTTTTTCAGGTATGCGGGCCTTCTTGAGGATTTCCTGTTGGGGCCATGTCTTGTGGCAATGAACTCCCTTAGCTTTTGTTTATCTGGGAATGTTTTTATTTCTTTATCATATCTGAAGGAGACTTTCACTGCATAGATTTTTCTTGGGTGAAAGATTTTGTCTTTCAGGATTTTGAATATATCATTCCACTCTCTCCTAGCCTGTGATGTTTCTGCTGAGAAATCTGCTGAGAACCTGATAGGGGTTGCTTTGTAAGTTATTTTCTTCTGTCTTGCTGCTCTTAGTATATTTTCTTTGTACTTGACTTTTGCCAGCTTCACTACTATGTGCCTTGGAGTGGGTCTTTTTACATTGACAAAGCTAGGAGATCTGGAGGCCTCTTTCACATGGATTTCCAGCTCCCTCCTCAGGTTTGGGAAGTTTTCAGCTATTATTTCTTTGGACAAGCTCTCTGCTCCATTCTCCTCTTTCCTCTCTGGAATACGTATAATCCTTATATTGCATTTCCTGATTGAGTCAGGTATTTTTCTGAAAGCATCTTCATTTCTTTTTAGTTTCAGTCCTCTCTTCTCCTCCCTCTGAAGCATTTCCATAGTACTATCCTCTAACTGGCTGATTCTCTCCTCCATATTGTTGGCTCTATTGTTTAGGGAATCCAGAGTTTTTCTTTATTTCATCCATTGTGGTTTTCATCTCTAATAATTCTGATTGGTTCTTCTTTACGGTTTCAATCTCCTTTGTGAAGAAGCTCTTCAATTTGTTAATTTGTCTTTCTGTGTTTTCTTGTAAATCGTTGAGTTTTTTTATGATAGCTGTTTTGAATTCTTTGTCATTTAGGTTATGGATTTCTGTTCCTTCAGGGTTGGTTTCTGGGTATCTGTCACTTTTCTTCTGGTTTGGAGCTTTAATATATGTACTCATACTTGGTGGTGTGGATTTTTGCTTCCTCATGGTGTTCTTATAAGGCCACAGCTGCCACATACCACCCACAGGATGGGGATGAGGTGCTGTGTATTCTGGGCCCAGTACAAGCAGGGGCTCCCCAGCCCCAGCCACTGACTGCTTTTCTCTCTGAGTGACTGATTGATGGCAGATCTGGAGCACTGGGCAGAGGGAGGGGTACTCTCCTTCCCCAGCACTTCTCCCAGCCCCCACTTATCTCTCTGTACAAAGCTCTGGGCGATTGCAGGACTGTACACTTTCTCTTTCTCCACCACGATGCCAAGATCTCCGCCCTGTGTTCCAGATGATTCTGAGGCTGGAGTACTGGGTCAGGGCACTTGCTTGTGCAATTTCACCTCCACAGCTGCCATACTCTCCACACTGTCCTCTGTCTGATTCTGGGGTTGAAGTACTGGGTGGGGGCTGGGGCACCTCTCTCAACTACACACTTTCCCCTCTGCAGCTGCCACATTCTCCACACTGTGCTCCAGATTTCAGGGCTGCGAATTTTCCTCAAGGGCTGCCAAACTCTCTGCACCTTGCTCCAGGTGAACCTGGGGCTAAAGTGCCTGAGCCCTTTTCCCCCTGCCACTACCCTGTTCACCACACCATGGTCCAGATGATTCTGGGGCTGAAGTACAGTCAGGGATAGGGCGCCCTTTTCACCTGCGTTCCTCCCACCACTGCAGCCATTTTCTCTCCATGGAGCTCCTGTGGATCAGCTTCTACTTCCTCCGGAGGATCCAGTCCCACCACCACCTTCAGGCGTATGGCTGCGTGGGTCTCCCAACATCTTTTGTGATGTGTATGTGTCCTCTATTGTTGTATGAATGTTCTTTTGGTTGTATTATAGAGGGGAGAGTCCAAGGGAAGAGCTCACTCCACCATGATGCTGAGGTCACTCTCCTAAGATATTTTTAAAGGCCTAACATTTGCCTAGTCAGCCTGAGTTTAGAAATTTACAAATAAGAACACATTTAATCTTTACAGATTTTTAGGCATGTCTGGTGTTATTGTTTCTCCTTACTTTACATATCAGAGACTATGGTGTTGGAAGTTTAAGTAAGTGATATAGAGGGAGAATTAATCAGTCTGCTACATTATGCTGCAATTTCAACAGAAGAATGAAAAATGATGAGTGGCAAAGGGAATGATGAAAGCATTAATAAAGAAGATTAATACTATCAGATTATGGACCACAATAATTATGAATTATTGTTTATTAATATCAGCGAAGAGCTCAATATGAAAATAGTAATCAGAGATTGTGGATGGATTTTATGAGCTATATACTGGTACCAATAATGGAAAGAAGCCAGGCTGAGAAACATAACAGCAATATAAAAACAAAATCAGTTCCATTCAAATTAGCAATTCCTTTCCATGAACTATAAAAGTCCCAGCATATTTGTTTCTTTTTGGAAAACCCACTCCTATCCCTAAATTCAGTTTATTACCAACTCTATGCTGTAACCTGAAAGTAGCAAATGTGGGCTAGCATTCATTTTTAAATACAAGCAAATCACCACGAATTTTGTTTTAATGCAATGGTTCCCAATATTTTCAAATGTTGGGATCACTTTTAAACATAAAGACATTTTAAACGTTCATATTTAATATGAAATATGTTTGTATATGAATTTATGAGACCAATGCAATAACTCTAGGGACCTCTCATTCAGACATTTGTAGTTCCAACATTCTGGGACTATTTTTAGTGGTTTTAAGGAAAGTTGCCTTTGCCAACTTAGGAGTTCTCTGGGATGTCCTCAACATCACAGGGAGTTAGAAACAAAACAGGCAAAACATTATTCATGTGTAAACATCATGCCATAATGATTCAACAAAAGTTTTATTTTTTTCTTGTCCACATAATAATAAGAGTACACTTAATTGGCATTTGGCACCCTTTACTTGTTTTTACATTATTTTATGGAGAATCATTTTGGTTGCACATGAGAGAATTTCAACTTGAATTAGGTTAGGGAGCAGGGGATAAATATTTAGTCACAGAACAAAATTTGAGAAGACCAAAGGTACATTTGGCATTAGGGAACCTAGATGACAGCATCAGCTGCCGTCAGGATCTTTGCTGTGTGTCTCTTTCCTCTCATTTTCTATGCAAATTGTTTTCTGTTTTTAATGTATCACATTTTGCTACAAGTCTTTTATTATGGCTGCCAGCAACTTCTGAGCCCAGAAAACTCAGGGACAGATTCTCTTTATTATAGCCAAAGAGTTGGGAATTATGTTTGACTGCCAGCACCAAATTACATGGTTTGGTGAGGAGGGAGTGGCAATTCCCCAAAGGAAGGAGCTGCTATTATAGGAAGAAAAATGTTCCATAGACGTAATTGATTTGGTATTGTGTCATTAAAAACTTGTATAAATAGCAGTGTTCTCATGCCAGTAACTGCCCTGTGAATCTTTTTTCTACCCTTATTCTCTTGTACTCATGAATGGGAGATGGGGAAGAGGAGGAAATATACACACCACCACCCCAGACTTCTTTGTCTCCATTGCAGGTCCTCCTCATATTTCCCAACTCTCAACTGTGGGGGACACCAGAGATCAGTCACTGCATCTCTTCTTTTCTATCTCTACTCATTTCCTAAGTGAGCTCATCTATTTGCATGGCTTTAAATACTGTCTCTGTACATATGACAACAAAATTTATATATACTCAACCTGAGCTCTCCCCTAAACTTCAGTTTTATATCCAACTGTTTGTAAAATTTAATAAGGCCAAAACTGATATATTGAGTCCCACTGCACCTTTAGTCTTCCAGATCTCAGGATTGTCAGTTTTATCCTGCAGCTGTTCAAGCCAGAAACCTTGGCATCCTCTCTCTCACCATGCATATCCAATTCAAAAGCAAGTCCATTCAGCTTTATCTTTGAAATATATCAATTTACACATTCAATCTTTGCCCTTGCATCTATGGAGAAAAATGGGGGTGGTTCTCAACTGGGGGTCATTTGCTTCCCAAAGACATTGGGCCATGTCTGGAGATATTTTTGGTTGTCAAACCCTGGGGATGCTACTGGTAGTAGGCAGAGGTCAAGGATACTGCTGAAGATCCTACAAAACATATGACAGTCTCTCACAATGACAAATTATCCCATCCAAAATGGCAAGACTACCTATGTTGAGAAACCCTGACCTGCACAAAGCTCCCATTATCTCTCCTTGTTATTTTATTAGCATCTTCTTATATGACCATTACAGTTTCTCCTTAACTATCCACCACAGTCAAGTAACCACAGAGTAGCCAGAAAACTTTTAAAAATATTCTTCAGCTCAAATCACTCTTCTGGTCACAACCGTCACAGACATCCACGTGATTCTCATCCTCACTTTCTACTGGTCTGTGTTCAAGTGTTATCTTATTGCAGAAAACTTTTATGCCCGTCCAAGCTAAATTAGCACACCTTCCCTTCATTTCCATACCCTGATTTTTTTCTCAACATTCTACCAGATATGTTGCATATTTATTTATTTACCTATTATCTGAATTTTTTAGACAAGAATTTAATTTCTATGAGGTAAGGAATATTGATTTTTTTTTCATTGATATATCCCCAGTCACTAGAACTGTGATTAGTACATGAACCCAACACTCTGTGTTGAGTTTGAGGAAAACTACATACCTAATATAATTGTTTATTCATATCTTATAAGAATAGATTGGAGACACTGTTGGCCACTTCTAATTTTAAAATTTTCTCTTGGTTCCAATCACAAAGATATTTCATGATTCTTTTCCTTTCTCTCTGACTGTTAATTTTCCATATATTTTTTTCCCATCTTTTCTTTTCTCTCCATCCTTTCCTTAATTGCTAATGTTCCTTGAAAGTGTGTCTTTGACTTTCTTTTGTCTCACATTAATCACTCTCTCAAAACTTTCTTGTAGTGTTGAAGCTCAGTTTCACTATGACATGCACACCTCAATCTCTATTTTACTTCTCTCCTAGATTTAGACACATACAAATGGAAATCTCACTAGACTCCTCTAACTCAACATGGTTCACCCAAATCGCAAAGCAGTCGGTCATGCCAGGTACTTTATCTCTGTTCTTAATTTTCTTTAGCATTATCACCTTGTCTTTTAAAAAAAAGCCAATTGCAAGGTTTCCTTCCTTATTGTCTTTTTGTGATTTTCTCCTCACAGAGAGTTGGTCAAAAAATCTCATCACATCTATTAAAAGTAATTACATAACCTGGTTTAGCCTCTTGATAGCTGTTTAGTGCCTCAGTTCAAGACCCCATTATCTTTTGCTTGAGATATGATAATAACTTTCTGTTGGATTCCATGCCAAATATTTCTGCGTGTTTTGCATCTTGCTTCCAGGAATACATTTCAAAAGAGTTCTGGTAATCTCATTCCCATGAAACTGATTGACTACAGTATAAAATTGGCATCTTTAGCTTAGTATAACAGCTCCATCACAAAACGATCCACATCTACCTTTGTGGTTTTATCTTCAGATTCTCTTTCAACCTGTCCCTAAACTCTCACCACACTGAACTTCTCCTATTCCCTTAACCTTCCATGCCCTTTATTACCTCTATCTTTGTACATATTCTCTCCTCTGTCTGGAATGTGCTGTCTACTCCACCTGGAAAACTCCTAATCTTCTTTTAAGATGCAGCTCAAAATTTACTTTATTAAGATCTCTGTAATCATGTTTACCACTTTGTATTTTAATTATCACTTTATTTCCCCTCTGCAAAATTGTCATTTCCTAGAAGTGGTCTTCTTTTCTCCAACAACTAAGGGAAGGGTAGAACATAGCAGAAACACAGCAACAGCAAAAGCAGAAAGCATGAATGAATCAAAGGTTACATATTATTCTTTCCTGTAGGTGGGCATCATCAACACCATTTTGTGCATAAGAAGAGGAGACAAATAGCGTTAGCATATATGTCCCACATCTTCAAAACAGTTCATAACAGGGCCAGGATAAAAAATTAAATATCTTTATTTTTAATCTAGTATTCTTGTTATATATTCTATTATGGATTTGCACATATTTTATTGTTTTGATAATAAGTGGTTAAGGTAAAAAATACACCAAATAGAAATTTGCAGAATCTGGCTTGGAAAAGTCTAGAATAGATATTTATTCAGCTTTATTTTTAAATTCTATAAATTCTATGTCGCATTTTATACTGATTTAAAAAAAAAAGCTCAAAAGTTTCTCTGAGAAAGACAGAAAATTAGAAGTTAGGAGAATGCTATGGAGAATAGAGTGGGAGAAAAATCTATAGAGCTACTGGGGATAGACAATTTTGTACTCCCTCCTTTCCCATTGTATGGTCACGTAAGAGGATTTTAGATTATCGCCATTCTGCCTACAGAAGATTTACAGCAGGAAGTTAATAAAGTACTCAGCAGAAGCTAGGACATAAAATAGGCTGGGAAGGGAAAGATTACATCAGAGAAAGATAGACTTAATTGTATTGTAGATACCAAGTGGTCTCTCTAGAAATGTGTAGCAGAGCAATAAGATGAGGAATAACTTGTCCAGCCAAGCTAAACAAAAGCCATCTCAGCTCCCTCCCTTGAAGGAGAACCAGAGGCAGAACCAGGGGGAGAGGAATAGCCTGATTCCACAGTCTATAATAAGTAAGATGCTTTCTTTACCCCAGACAGATGCAGATGTATAAGAAACCAGTGTAGAAAGTAAAGACACAGCATATAGATGACAAACAAAAGCAAAAGCAAACCAACAACAATCAACCAACAAAACATAAAAAACACTCCATAGCGGCGCATTTGGATCTGTATATTATTGAAGGGTGGAAATGTACTGTCTGTGATGAGAACCTTAAATGCCTACTTACGGGCCAGCACTTTGACATCAGCATTTGAAAATAACTTAGGAAGTAATGGGGATTTGTTATCATAGAGTTAACACAGAAGCCTTTTTGGTTTTTTGTTTGGCGGTAATTAGTTTGCAAATGTCCACAAAATAATTGACACAGAATATATATATTTCTTCTCTAATGGAAAATGGTAACAGGGATAATTGTGTTTGTGATATTTGTTATTGAAATGCTGTTATGCATTAAATTAACTATTGTTAGGCATAAAAATATAGAAAAAAATCATTGTTTATATTATCTTTAGTCCCAAGAAACTATCCACAGTTCTCTTCTTGAACCTGACTCCAAAAGTGAGTAACAGCCTGCTGTGGTCTGAATGTTTGTGTCTCCACAGACTTCATATGTTGAAACCTAGTGCCCAACGTAGTGGTATTGGCGGTGGGGTGGGGGTGGGAGGTTGGCCTTTAGGAGTTGATTAAGTCATGAGGGTGGAGCCTTCGTGAATAAGATTAGTGCCCTTATAAAATAGAACAGAGAGGGCTCCCTTGCCCCTTCTGCCATGTGAGGTCACAGTGAGACCACTCTTTATCAACTGGGAAGCAGGCCCTCACCAGACACAGAACCTGACCATTCAGGCACCCTGATCACAGACTTCCGACCTCCAGAACTCTGAGAAATAAATTTTTGTTGTTTATGAGCCACTCAGTCTCTGACATTTTGTTATAGCAGCCTGAATGTGCTAAGAGTCTTATTTTTAAAATTATTTTATCTATTCTAATTATAAAAATACATGTTATGATCCAAATGTTTAAAAATGCAGAAGGCATATGTAATTAACTGAGAAATCATTTAAAATTATCTAAAATTCTACTACAATGAAAACTACTAACCAACATTAGTTTTATTTCATTGAGTATTTTTCCATGACTAGGTATATATATCTGTATTTCAAGTATATTATGCTTGAGTTGTTTCTGTACACTGAGTACATTCTTTTGCACTTTTTCATTTCTAAAAAGTAACTGTATATAACTTCATCACTGCTTAAGTCATATTTTTATACCACACAATTTCAAATTACTGTATCATGCTAATGTGTTGCCGTTTATTTTCACAGTCTCCTATTATTGGAAATTTCAGTGATTTACACTGTTTGGCTGCTGTAAATAATTCTGCTTTCGATTTCCTTCTGTGAACTTATCTGACTATTTCCTTAACTAGATTTTCAGAAGTGGACAGGTGGGAGGAAAGAGGGTGACTATGTTTAATGATTTGACACTGTTACTATAGTCATCTAAAGAAAGTTTATTCCATGTACACTTAATCTGTTTCTATTTGTGAGTGCCTATTTCACTGCAATTAAATCAATCTTGGATAATCTCTTGGTGATGATTTAATTTGTATTCCTTTATGTGTAATGAGGTTGATTTTTTCCCATGTGTTTAGATGATATTTGGGTTATTGCTTGAGAGGACTACTTGCTTTTGTCTTTTTACAGTTTTATATCATGGGTAATTTTTTGAAAAAATCACTTACATTAAGTAACTCTGGATATGAATAGCATCTTTTTGCTACTATAATATTTTGCAAATGCTTTTATGAAATGGTACATTGTCTTAAAACATTTCCTTGACTGTGCTCTTTGAAATGCACAAAGTTTTATACAGTCAACTATTTCAATCAAATCTTTTGTTTTTCTAGTTTCCACCATTCTTTTAATGCTTAAAAAGATCTCTGTGTACCATGATTACATACACATTTATCAATATTTACCTCTTTTTTCATTTTATTTCTTTCCTTTTAACTTTGTAATTCATTTGCATTTTACTTTGTTTTAAACGATGCATAGGAATCATATGTATTATAATTTCCCTCAAAATGTTTATCTAATTTTGTCATTATTATTACATCTTTCTCCAGTTCCCACTGATTAAAATGCTACCTATCTTCTACAGTAACTACATGCATATTCACAATTTTGTAGCCAGACTTTCTATTTCATCCTGCTAATCTGGCTATGCTGGCACAAATATGTAGTGGTTTAATTATCATGGCATTTTCAAATATTCTATCAATATTTTTGAGTTTTGGAACCATAAATTGAATATGTTCCTAGTTTTCAGTGACTATGTTCTTTTCTCCGATTGCTATTTTGCAAAGAAGATAATAAAAGTCATTCATACTTTTCTTCTTTTGTAGCCAAAAATATGTCTTTGTTTCAAATTCTATTAACTATTTAAATAAAATTCTATGTTGCATCTTTCAAATAATTGTAAGTGTAACTCTTCTTTTAATGTTGATTTCATTAGTCTTTCAGGGTCACAATTTTTGCCTTATAACTTTGATAATTGTTTTTACTCCATTTGTCTCTACCAGAAGATAAAGCCATGTTCTGAGCCCTCCATAGTCAGAATTTCTTTCACTGATTTTACCTCTTTGTGATTTTTCTCTGTAGTTTCCCATTTTGGAGTACTTCTTAGGAAAGAAAAAAGCGGCCCGGGCAGCTTTCCCCTGGGAGATGACATGCACCGAGGCTGTGTTCTTTCTCTGCAAGGTCATTCTGTGCGGAGGATCAAGTACATGAGAACACTTCATAATCATAGACGTACACATGCAAAAGCAAGAACACTGTGCACCTCACCAAAAGACAAAATCCCGCACTTCTGCCAGAAAATGTGAGTGACTGCTGCTTCTGTACCAGTTACAGCTCAGCATGCTCCATTTTTCCTGCCTCCTAGACAAAAAAATTTAACACATTTAATTACTGAACTACATTCCTACTTTCTGAGAGCACTCAAACATGACTGAATCCTTGCTTCCTTACTCCTCCCCAACACTATCCACACAAGCCAAATCCAATTCCGATTCCTCCTGACCTTACTCCATAGTTTTTCATGTTGCGTCGTCTCCCCTGCTTTAACAAGTGAATATGCCAAATTTGTGTGACTACATGCGTCTTCCTGATGGTGTTTCCTTGGAGGGCATTGGCATGTTCAAGTGCTTTACACAACTTTTCTGTTTATTTTTACTCTCTTCTTTAAAATGTCTATGGTTCTACCTAAATATTGCTTTATTTTCCCCTTTCATTGAAAATAAGACATCTCTTCATGCTGTTTTCTTTCTTTTTCATTACATAGTATTTTCACAGATTCATATTAACTGAAATGAGGAATGATCTAGACTATCTGTTTTAAATTTTTATAAATTAGTTTTGCTTCAATCTTTTATATTCTGTGTGCAGGATCATGTTGCAAGTTGAATGTTGTTTGTTAAACTTTGAAACAATATTTAATGATACAGCAGCCTGTAGAGGAGAGGAGAGAAATGTGGGCAGAATTAAGTCACTGTGGCTTCTGATTGAGCCCTTGTGATGGAGAGCTTTCCTAATCTACTTTTTGTTTTGGCTCCACTAACTATTCATGTGCTTGATGAGGCTGTGGCTGGCCTTTCTCTGGAGCTTCAGACTTCCTCATCCAGAAAAAGGTAAATGGCCGGAGGAAGAATTGTTGTTTGACACACTTGTGATTGAACTTGGATATCCAAAACAGCCACTTGCGAGTATGATTTATAGGAATGGTGACCACAGGTCCCATGGCTTCCCTATAGTGCTTTGTTCCAAATTTGAACTTGTAAGGTTTTCTGTGCTTGCTTCCTGAGTTATCACTCTGCTTTCGAGGAGGGGTGCTCTGAGCTTGCTCTCCCTGTAACTAGCACATTGGGTTCTCGTTGTCCTCCAGAATAGAAATCAAGAGAGACCACCAACGGGAGTAGAAAAGTAAAAGTTTATTGGCCTGTGCACAGGAGAGGCACAAGGGAGCCGGTGCGGAAAGGAAGGGGGCAGATGACTGGCTTGTTAGGGAGCAGGATTGTGGGGCTTTTATTTGGTAAAGGCTGGGGAGGAGGGCCTTGTCATGGCATGTAGAGGTGGGGTTGTGCTTGCATCTGCTCTGTCACATAGCATTCTACTACATGGGACACACATATGATTAGCATGCTTGCTCTCCCACACCTGGTGTGATTTTACTATGCTAATAAAGCTAGGATCTCCTTCAGTGGCCTCCTGGGTTCAAGGGCGCATGCACGAGCCCCAGAAAGTCCAGAGGTTATGGAATGTGGATCTAGGTGGCCTCTATCTGGTTCTCCTAGCCTGCCGATTGGTTAGGGGCCTTATCTTGTTGGGCCAGGGGCCTTGCAGATAGCGCTGTCTCATTTGGCTGGCTCCTGTCTCATCCCCATATTCTTGTGCTCTTGTAGGTATGATTTTATTGATTAAGTCCAAAGATCAGACTTTTGGGCAAACACTTGGAGCCTCTCTCCCTTGTACCTGGAATGTGATATCACTCCTGAATTTATAGCCAAAGGAAAGGGTAACTTTCTTATCCATCTCATTTATTTCTATGCAGTAGACACAAATTATTTTTAGACAAAATTCTTTGTATACCCAAGGGCAACATGAAAAGAGGTTTGTAAGATCAGAATGAAGTTTCTCTTGAAGAGTTCATCCCTAGAGCAGAAGGAGTGAACTGAAATTTTTTTTCTCCAACTTTCTTTGATGAAACATTTTAGAATCTTTTTTCTTTTATTTTAAAATGTTATTTCTCTTACCTAATCTAAATTTTCTGCACCAGCTTAAGATCATTTTTTTATTTGTTTGTAGAAGAAATTTGATTGATTAGGATATCTGACTATTAACATGACTGTCATATGCTTAGCAAAATGCCTTTTCTTTAAACAAGCATGAGATATAGTAAATAAATTACATTGTAGGTTATTATACATTAACTTTGGCTATTAGTGCAGTCCTCAACAATCCCATTAGTTTACCAATAAACTGGTGGTGTTTGCAATAATGGACAGAGTTCTGGGATTGTGGACATAAATAACAGGTTCACATCTTATGAATGCTTCTTGGCTCCTGTGTGACCTTGGACAGGTTATTTCACCTCTCTGATCCATAGTTTATTTGATAAGCCTATACACTATCCAGCTCTTGGAAAAGATTTGAGGATCAGTAAAATCTTGCAAGACTATAGAGATGGATTGAGATTTTAATTAATATTATTAATTCTTTTCAAGAATAAGAATGACATTTTCTGTGTTCCACAGCAGAAGGTTATTTTGAGTATGATCTAAATATTGATCATTTTGACTAATACCTTAAACCATCCAGGTTTAAAGGGCTGGAGGATCCAGAAGAGCGGCGCGTCATCTTTCTAAAGTGTCAAATATTATGATACAGCTTGAGCACTTAAGTTTATTTTGTTATTTACAAAGATCCATGTTTAAAAGAGAAGGATGAGTAATTCCTCATGTTTTGGTCATGTGTGAAGCAAAAGTATATTTATGAGGGACTGGCCACATGGCCAAGAGGTTAAGTTCATTCGTTCCGCTTTGGCGGCCGAGGGTTCACAGCTTCAGAACCTGGGCGCGGACCTAGCACTGCTCGTCAAGCCACGCTGAGACAGCATCTCACATGGCAGAGCCAGAAGGACCTACGATTAGGATATATAACTATGTACTGGGGGGCTTTGGGGAGAAGAAGAAAAAAAGAAGAAGATTGGCAACAGATGTTAGCTCAGGTGCCAATTTTTTTTTTAAAAGTATATATATGATTCTGATTATCAATTACAGAAAAAAGTTACTAAACAAGAAGAATATTGTAGAAATCATTTAATGACAAAAACAAATTTCTATATGCTACATCTCTTCTTCATTATTGAGTTAAAAGTGACATATGTGGTTTTCCTTCATTTTATAATGGAAGTTTCTCTAGAGGAAGAAATAAAAATAAGGTGCATAGAATATGAGAAAATATGGAATGAAAATAATCAGATACCTAAATGTGGCCCAATGCTCAATGCACAATGTTGAACATGTTTAACTGAAATTTTCCCTTTTAAAATAGTTTTATTTTGAGAAGAGGAGGTGGGGTAAACACAATTATTACTCTTATATTGACAATTTTAAATAATAAGTAATGTTTATAATGCTATAATGTAATTATATACAGTATGTAATGTTCTTTATGATTTAAATAGTACAGGAACAGACACACACATACATAGTAGTATAAGAATACATGTATATATGTATATATACATACATGCATATATTCTTGTACTGAACAGATTTTTCCAGGGAAATATTTTTTATATTATCAATATCAGTTCATTTCTTTTCCTCAGACATGCTAGGTACCCTAATATCCTCGCCGAGTGGATAATTCAAGGTCTCTGGCTAACCATCTGCAATAGTCTCAGGGAAAAAGCATATCCCATCTACAGTCCAAGAGGAAGAACCAGGATATTGTTCTTTAGTATGAAGAGATTATTCTGAGCTCTAGAAAGGCATGTAAGTCCTTCCCGCAGCAATTTTATTCTGTATTTAGGAATGTGTTTAGGAAAGTAGCATGTTATGTAACTGGGCTAGCAATAAAAGCAGGTTTTATTTTGAAAATTTACATACATCAGGCTCTCTGCTCAGGGCCCTAAATGTATTATGTCACTTAGTTCTTACAGTAATACTACAGGGTAGATTATATTACTATCTTTATTTACAGGTGAGGAAATTGAGACTTAGAAGGATTAAGAAAATCAAAATACTGTAACTTGTACCAATATTGAAGGTGGCTTTTTATGTTAAAGAACATTTTCTTTGTTAGCATTGTGAGCCAACATTTCAGGAAAAGAAACAAAATCTGCATATATTGATAGTAGGATGCTCTAACCACTGTGCCAGTATCTTACACATACTGAGCACTCACTATGTGTTTATTAAATTTAATGACACTAGTATATGATTTTGTGTTACTTATTACAAGAATGCCTGGCTAAGCAATGGCTTAGGTTCCTTTTGCTCTACAGCAGTCAAAATAATTATTTCTAAACCTCATAATACAGTGCTTTATAAATATTACCTCATTTAATCCTCAAAACAACACTATTGTTCAGATTTTACAGCTATGGAAACTGAGGCACAAGGATGGCAAGTGCTGTGTATAATGTCACATGGCTAGAAAGTAATCCATCTAGGATTTCAACCCAGGTAGACAGTCCCCAGGGTCCTTGCTTTAATCACTATCACTGTGCTTCTCTCTTAATATGTTTTGACTTGAGAAATAGAATGCCATTATATCAGTCCCTAACAGAGAGATTTACTTCCATTTTTAAATTAATAAGATTTTAATTTAAAAATATATTAGCAATAAAAATGCTTATTGATGTATAAAAGCAGATGCAGTATCAAAGCATCAAGTGTTGTTAGCCAGTTCTCTTCCTGTACAATTCAAAATTTAGTAAATAACACAAATATGTCCGAGTTTTAAAAATCTTCTACTGAAACAGGTAATGATTTTTCTGTGTTTTTCCTTTAAAATGGATAGCTCTAGTTCTGTGCAGAAAATAAATCATCCATAATTTACTTTAATAGCTAAATCATTCTGGAGCACCAACAGGAATCAGGAAGCCATTGTGCATGGATAGTTTTGAAAAATGTAATAACATAACATTAATTGACAATTTGATATATGAGCATTTGTGCAACTGGGGCTATTTCTTAAATCACAATAAACACATTGAATTTTAACTATATGTGTGTGGGTGTATATATGTGTGTGTGTATATATATATGTTTATAATAAAATCTAAACTGTTATAAGCCACACATTACTCTGATATGAGTAGAATAATTACACGACAAAATAGTGTCCAAGGGTTACTAATCCATATGTCTGATTCTTAAAATTATTCCAGGTGGCTTAAGAGAAATGAAACACTGGTCTTAATAGAATATTAGTGTAATCCTTGTAACTGAGAAGGACTCTTGAGAATATTGAACCCAGCTGTTGTCTTGGCTGACTTCTTTAACATAAGGTTCTTAAGCTGTGTCTGTATTAATCATTCTTTTTTAATTAAGTTTTTTCCTGTGACACAGGTTATTATTTCACTTGTGGTATTTATTATCTATCTATCTGCTATCTAATCATCTATACAACTATGCATTCATTTATTTAGCCACACAAATATGCAGAATGTCGACAAAAGCATTGTCCTGGCATTTTGAAGGAAACAAATGTGAGTATGTCAGACTAATTCAATGATATTTTAGCCTAATGCAGACAAGATAAAACAAACATAAAACAATGAAGAGGAAGTATAAGACATGGACATTAACTATATGTCACACAACTTTGTTGTCTCTCTGTCTAGTATTGGAAAACCTGAGCTCAATGCATGTTTATCAAAAGAACAAGTGAACTGCGGTGTCAGTGTCAAACATGCCATCCCAACACAACACAAATACAAATTAACAGAATAATTACCACAGTGATAAATTACACCATAGTCTGAGTGAAGTGGTGTATACCCTTTTTCACAAGTATCAGGATTTTTCATCCTTTTGCATCACTACAACTCTTCTCTATCATGCTCCATTGTCCTTGTCTGCCTTGTAGCCAGGGGCAAGGCCACTATCAAGAATAATGACAGCCAAAAGTCACTCTCTGACCCCATGAATTTTGATTAATCATATATTTTTTGCAACTCACCTCAAGGACTTAATTTAAAATCTGTCGGACTGGGTACATGGGATGTTAGGGCATAAAGGCAATGAAAAAGTGGAACTTCTCAAATGAGTACTGAGGAGAAAGTACAAAATGGGTTATGAATTTGCCAGATCCTGTCAGTTTTGCCTTATTTTTCTCTAATCTCTACATTCTATTTCTCCTATAGACGGTGCCAATTGATGGTGAAAACCAACTTCAACATGTTTTGGCTTAATCAGATCTAGTCTATTCTGGCCTTAGTAGGGAAGTAATTTAGAAATTCTATTAATTTGCTCCAGGTTTCAGCATAAAATCATCTTTTTGCTAGTCTGATCCTAAATTAATGTCCTTATTCCTTCAAGTGAACGTTCGCCATTTTCTTGAGTTCTAGTCACCATTTTGTTCCAACTTGGAATTCTAAGGCCCAGTTCCTTGCCTCTGAACCCTATTCCAAAGGCCATATCTTGATCTAGCAAAGATTTGCCAGATGTAGATAGTGTGAATTCCCAATTGTCAAGGATTACTCAGCGCTGATCACTGACCTCCCAAGGGAAAGGCTATTATCTCAAATAGATTGGCTTCTTTCAAGATAGCCTGGCCATTTGTCAAGCACAACCTTGGAGGCACATTAAAGATAGCAAAGTTTCAGATTTTCTCTAGTATTCTGCTATGCTTCAAAGCACCAAGGGCTTATCAAAAGATCTGCTGTAGAGTCCCTGGATTGCCCCAGCCCTGGTGAACCAGGAGATTAGAACCATATAGCATTGGGTTCAGTATTTTGTAATTGATAGGTACAAAAACTGTCTAGTAGTCCAACCTAGGCTTTAGACCACCTCTCATACTGTGGAAAAGTCTCATAGATTTGGATCAGAAGGGGTTTTAAAGAATTTCCTGGATATACCTGGTCTTTCCCGAGACCTCTGGTCACAGGCATTAAAAGGCAGGATCCCAAAATAAGATGCCTGAAGTCATAATTCTAGCATTGTTTGCTGCAGAAACTTGGAATCTGAGACTTCAACACTATCACTTCCTCATCTTTTTCATTCTCTGGAAGCACACACAGATGCTGGGACAGCTGCTTTCACTGGCAATGAGTCTTTATTGCATGCAAGAGTGTGCCCTGCGTTCCTGGGGCTATGCCTTCTGAGAGTTCTGACCATCTGCCCTTTCAGTGAAGCTTTTAACCCAACGTGCATTAGATTATCTTGCTCCAGTTCAATACATACCAAAACTGGGCCTCCAGGCATTGTGGAAAGCTTGGTATAAATAACGCTCAGATAAACTGATGTTCTGGTCTCTAAGTACCCTATTCTTATTATAAAAATACAATCCTCATGGATACAATTTGCTCCTAGAGAGAAAGAACATGTTTCTATTGTTCAGAAAACCTATTTCATCCAGTGATGTTTTTCTAAAATATGTGCATACTAATCATAGGCAAATTCTCTTATAGACAGAATCATTATGGCTCATTTCCTATTGTCTGGGTTCCGTGGAATCTGTTTTTCTTTCAGTATTAAAATTAGATTGCTAACAACTCCTGAGTTATGATAGTTCAGTTGGTTGTCAAATAGGTTAGCCAGTGAAAAGCTCATAACTGTGTATCTAGGAAGACCTGTATCGTTGGCATTGTCTAGATTTTAGAACGTGTAAGGCAATTGTGTTTTTTTCATTGTACTTTTCTTTCTTGTTTTGTTTTTGTTGGTTTATTTGTGTTTTGGCGGAACTGCCATAGAGAGTTATTAATCCAAATGTAGAACTCAAATTGTGAAATGAGTTCTGGGAATGAAATAACAGGTTAGTCGCTGTGTATCACAGTGTATATACTGTGTAGACACTGCGTACACTGTGTGTATATGCACACTGTGTTTATACTGTGCATTAAAGGCTGATGCCGAGTCACTCTCCGGAGCCTAGGCAGTCCTACTGTTAAGAACAAATATTCTAGAATACGACTGTTTGGGTATATCTCCCATGACTTACACTTACTCCAATGTAATTTGAGACAAATTACTTAACTTCTGTTTCTTCATCTGTTAAAATGTTGATTTTAATATTGTTCTTATATCATACATAAGCCTGGTGTGGTGAGAAAGATGCCAATCTCTGTGACATCTGATCCTCTGGTCACCATGGCCTTCTCAGCTTGTGGATATTGCATTTATTTTCAAAATTGGGCAGAGAAGCGCCAAGATATGTCTGGGTAGGTTACCTGAGTGCCAGGTGCATTCTTTCTTGCTCACATTGTGTAACAAAGGAGAGTATGATAATATAAGAATATTATTATGTTCTCATGAGAGCACAAGAAAACAGGAGTAATTGGTATTCTTCATCACTGTGCCTTGCCTGGTGGTTCTCAGGAAATATTTACTGATTTGCTGAATGAACCCACAAATATTCAGGCTCATAACCACTTTGAATCAGTGATCTCTAAATTGGAGTATGTGCATTCCAGGTTTTATGCAAAATAATTTAATGAAATGTGAGAAATACGTATAATTTCTAATTCTAATTATTTACATAAAGATTTATACTTCTTGTGGTTTATAATTTATGTGTATATTAAAAGGCAGTATATAAATAAATGCATAATTACATAGATAAATGAGATGTTTTTTATATTTTTTATAGGTAGGGATCCATGACCAAAAGTTTGCAGACCCCTGGACCAGAGCATCTCAGCAGAGCATGTCAGATAAATCTGCTAATACTTGGTAATTCTCCCACCGTATATCCTGTAGATGTAAAGACAAATATACACTAGATTCTATATACCACTAATGCTTATTTGAATAAAACATATTTTACAAGAGAAAAAAGATAAAGAAATGTAGGTCCTTAGCAATTTGTGTATCCACAGCAATTAGTCAATGAATTATTATATGTATTTTTTGGTTTCAGAATTTTCATCATTATCTGAAGTGAAATTGATTTTTATTAGGATCAATAGGTGAAATAAAGTTGGGATCGAGGCATTTATATCTGACCTCTTCTGCCTTTCATTTAGGATCTGAGACCTAAACTGGAAATAGATACTATAGTTTGTATCAAGAGTAAAATACAGTTGAATACAATCTTGGGGCTGGAATAAAAAGTAGATATTACTTATTTTATCATGATCCAGTTTCCAGTAGAAGTTAAATTACCTACTCAAAATGAGACATTGAGATAAGGAGGAGAGTGGGGGCAAGCATTAATTATCCCAATTCTCAGGCCAATTTTTTTTATTATTGTATTAAAGTATGTAAAAATCACCAGGAAGACAGAGACATTTTATTTATTTTCAATTTAGTGGTATGAGTCCTGTAGTATTTTAGACTTTTGAAATAGGTTATAGATGGAACTATGAGAAACTAAAAAAAATCTGTTAAATCAAAGTCGACATATATAGACACAAACGCTGACACATAAGAGACAGAGAGGGCGAGACAGAAGACTAGTGAGATCAAATGTGTATAAAACTTAATCTGACAGCAAAGTTTCCTAATAAAGTTTAAAATGTTTTTTGTTCACTTTCGTATTAATAAGTGCTTTTTAATAAAAAAAATATTCAATTGAGTGCAAACATAAAGTGCTATTGATTTATATTTAGTATGATTAAATTGGTCATTATTTTGAGAAAAATGGAAAGACTATTTCAGTAAAGGGACAACCATTTTACTTTGTTTTTAGTAATTGATAATGATTCTGCAAAATTTCAAGAGATTACCATTGGAAAAACAGTGATCAAAGAAATGGTATCAATTTAAAGATTTTCTTTACAATATGGAGAAAAGTTTTGTATTAGACATTGTCTGGTATACGTTCTCAGTTGTGCTAAGAAAGCCTCCTGCTTTCTCTGTGAAGGTTAGAGCCCACCACTGGATGCCCTCCCACTTCAGACTTAGATAAAACACCTCACTGAGGCACATGGGATCTGAATCCTGAGTGGCCAGGGCCTGATGAGCACAGCAGCTTGAGTGAGCTGCAAGTTGTGGGGGTGGGGGTTTAACTTTAATCAACAGAAAATAGGAAGTGGGAGGGGAGCCGGTCCGTTAAATTTCATCTCCTTACTCTCTTTGGTAGACTTCTCCAAGATATAGTTCCCCCTTTCAACCTTAGCAGGGATGACCCTGAGTGCCACACTCGTAGAATCCCAGAGAGCACTACTGGTCTCTCCAAGACTGAAGCAGGAATCAGGGCAGTAACACGTCTCACCAAGTTGATTCCCATCATTCTTTGCCTCAGGATCTTTTTTTCCCACAGCCTCACCACCATGGACATGCACTTCCCAAATAAAGCAAAATAACACTTATAGTTCTCACTACACTGTTGAAGATGAAGTGAAAGTCATTTGGGAAACTATTAAGGATAATTATATACTTATATCTATGTGTCTATATCTACATTTGCAATTAAATAAATTAATAAAATTTACTAACACATCAAAAGAGAAGTCAATGTAGACTTCTTCTTGGACGTTATAGGAGTTTGAATTTGCAGTAGGAATTGCCAAAAATATTGTAGGTTCATCCTTTTCAGCCTGATAGTTTTTTTTTCAAAAGATATTTCTGCTGAGTTTTCAAATGCATGTTCTTGTCCAAGATGTGATATCATCGTAAGTGATGAATGGTTCCCATCACAATATCTTTATTAAGAATATAAGTTTTATAATTCTAAGATGTGTTCTGGTGAGAACTAAAGGAGAGCTTTAAAGATTTTTTAAAAAATATATTTCATCTGCAATTGATAATTCCTAAAGACAAAGAATAGTTTATTTCTATTGCATATCACAGTGTTCAGGAAAATGGATACTTTATGACACTCATGCAATTTGAATAAATGTCTTGACATTTTTCTTGAGTGATTTTTATCTGGTTCAACTTCCCAGTTTGTTACTGTTCTGTGGCACGAAGAACGTGTTCTGTTTTCAGCCTGTGCAACACATTTTGTATTCCACAAATATATTTGTTTTTATTTCATTAATATAAGTCCTATATATCAATTGTTATACATTATTTTTAGGGATTTTATTTTTGTTGTTATTGTTGAAGAAAATTTTTATTTGTATTTTCTAACATATTTCTGCTATGGGCTTTTTGTTGTCGCTGTTGGTTTTTTATGTATTTTTGTCTTGTTTTTCCTAATGATTGGGTATCCGCCTACTTCAGTGAACTAATTTATTAATTGATTTTTTAAAAATTCAGAGTTTGGTACAGAAGTTACTAAACACATGGGGCTGGCCTGGTGGCATAGTGGTTAAGTTCATGTGCTCTGCTTCAGCTTAGGTTTGCCAGTTTGGATCCTGGGTGCAGACCTACACACTACTCATCAAGCCATGCTGTGGTGGCATCCCACAGAGAAAAACTAGAAGGGCTTACAACTAGGATGTACAGCTATGTATTGGGGCTTTTGGGAGGAAAAAAGAAAAAGAGGAAGATTGGCAACCGATGTCAGCTCAGGGCCAATCTTCCTCACCAAAAAAAAGAAAAGCATAAAAAAATTACTAAACAAAATAATTTAGTAGGTATCAAAATAAAAACATTTTTAAACACTTATAATTTTGTTCACCCAAATTAGGTAAAACAGGTTGAAATTTTACTTTGTGAATATTGACAACATTAATATCAATATATCTGAAACTCTAGGAGAAATACAAGCTTTATTAATTTAAGTAATATATTTCATTTTACTCTTATGTCTCTTTTCATTTTGACCATCATATCACAGTTTAAAAGGGAAGAATTTCTTTTAAGTAACAACAGGAAAAATCCAGCACCCTTTTATATAGTAGATGGTAGAAAAGTCTGTTAAATTAACAAATGGTCCAATATTCCAGATTTATTGTGCCTGTTTTTTAACACAATACTCATTAACATATATTTTCTGCTTATTATATATTATGTAGTTCATTCAGACACTATTTATTTATGATAAATATGCACAGAATTCCTAGACACTTTAGATGCTAGTATTAAACTAATTATAGTTAAAATAAAATTTAGCTAAAAGTCATATTCTCAGTAGAAGACATGCAGTATTTTCTTCTGTATATTAAAAATGCCAATATTTTATTTTGAAATAAAATATACTTAATATACATTCTAAGGAAACACTTGTCCTCATTTTTCTGAATTCCAACAATTTAGTTTACAGCCATTTATATCAGTTTCTTAATTTTATTTATGGAAGTTCTGGAAAATCATTGTAGAGCAATATATTTCATAGTTTTTATAACTTTTCAAATATTTTCACAGTTTGGTTATTTAGGTAAAATTCAAGAGTTTTTGTTTTATTTACAGCTCATATAAATGTAATAATATTTTCTATTGTACCAATCCTTCTAAGTTTCAGATTCTCATTATTCAATATATCTTTCTATATAAATCACAGACTCTACATTCAAAAATATAGGTTTTTCATCACTGCAGCAGAAGTTTCTGTATTATCTATTTGTTAAAGCAGTGATAAATGATGCTGTCTTTAAACAAGGTAGATTCCAAGCAAATAAATGACTTGCACAAAGTTTGTCCTTCTCTTCTCCCTCAGATTTCCCTATATACCAGCCATAGTTTTGTGGTTCCATTCTTGCTGTCTACAAGACAGCAAGATTTGAGGGCTGGGGTTAAACTCAGAAATTCTGGTAAATATGGATATAGACATAATCAAAACTAGAGTCCGACTGGCAATGTTACACTGGTAAGCCTGGCATCAAAAAATTATTTGGGACAATTAATGTTGTATTCAATGTGTCACTCAGTATGTGGTATTCTGATTACCAAGGATTGTTCTATAAATATGAGTACATTTGAAAAAAGAATTCTAAATTTCATGCTTAGGTATTTTTATCTGCCTCATTTCAAAAAGGATTTTTAGAATGAGGTCACAGTGATGATTGGCCCTGAGCTAACATATGTTGCCAATCTTCCTCTTTGTGCTTGAGGAAGATTGTCACTGAGCTAATATCTGTGCCAATCTTCTTCTGTTTTATGTGGGATGCCGCCAAAGCATGGCTTGACGAGGGGTGCTAGGTCTGAGGCCAGGATCCAAACCTGTGAACCCTGGGCCTCTGAAATGGAGTGCACGAACTTAACCACTATGCCACTGGGCTGGCCCCATCACTTGTTTTTTTAAAATTAGGGTAAAGAGAAAAGAGAGGCAAAATTGTAACAAGTAAAGCAGCAGTTGCTATAGAGAAATATATGTTGTCAAGTAGAAAAAGTCTACACAATATATGAATCTGGAAGGCTAAATGATCAGTTACACATTTTATAATGTTGATAAAATTAAACAAAACAAGCAAACATTCTCCAGTAGTCTTTTAGGAAGTTTCACCTGTAATCCAGAAATCCAGAATCAAGAAATCCAGATCTGAACTATTCTCTATCCAATATATGTAACATAAAATATTATATATTATATATACTATATATATACATTTCTTGTATATTATATATAGGATATTGTATTATATATTATTGTACTATATTATATGCTATATATGTATGTGTGTGTATGTAGGTATGTGTACTGGGGGACACAATGTCATAACTTCACTGCAGACCATGGTAACTTTCAGCTTATGAGGATCTATGAGGTTTTCAGCGCCATTTAGTATCTCGCCAGGAGTATAACGTGGAGGTTTCTATCTCCAGTGGATTATACCTTAACCTTATCTCTACTGCAGCTGTTGAGTAACAATATTCACAAGCTTCCATAAGAGTCAAAGACATCATATTTAGGAAATTTGGGGTTTTAAAAAATATAATACTTCATGAAGAGATTGAATGTTTGACTACGACAAATGACTTCGATGACAGACCAGATCATTGTGATTCAAGTGTGTTGTGGACTCAGAGTGGATAATTATCGACTGCCATGTGAATTTCAGGTTATAGCATTTCGAGTCTGCTCGGTTGATAGTCTCCTTGTCTCCTTCCCTCTCTTTCTCTCTCTCTCTGCTGTAATAGCGCAAATGTGGTTCTTGAATTGTAATAGGTACTATACCAGAAATCACTGTTTCTTTGTTTGCTTTTTTAATTCTCAATCCTTATTGCTAAATCTCACCCATTATGTTAGGTTCCTTATTTCTTTGTGGCTATCTTTTTTGGTAATTTATAATTATTTTCGTTGTCCTTTCCTTTTTTTAGTTCAGGAATATTTTGGTAATGAAGAGAGAGAGTATTTATGAAATCACTAATTGGATTCCAAAGAGAGAAAAGATAGGGTAGGGCTTTCAATGAGCAGGTACTTTGAAGTCAGAACAGGCCCAGCCCTATCACGGCCAGTAACAGGCAAATCATTTACCCCTTTAAGCTTAATTCTTCATCTGTGAAATGAAGAACTATGCCTATTTCATACAACACTTCACCATTGTAAAATTTCCCGGTGCCTTGTAGGCATTCAATTTATGTTAGCTACTTTTATTTCCTTCAAAACAGGCATTCGGTTTTAGGCATAAATTTAAAAAATATATTCACAGTGCTTTCAAAAGCACATAAAAATGTCTTCTAAACCTCAAATTATAAAGAAAAAAAGTGCTTTCATGTTCTAAGTACTTAGCTCCTTCTAATTTCTTTAACATCATAAAGGAAAGATTATTTCTTCTCTTTGGGATATAACTATAGCATTTGCAATAATTATTTTGAATTTGAAAATACAAACACACAAAAAAAATCCTGTAAAACAAAGTTGCCAACAATAGATTATTATGAAATGACACAAAGCAATGTCCTATCCCCTTTCAACCACTTAAGAAATATTTTCAGTTTTCCTAAATCAGCTTACTTGGAAATATCTGAGAGTCACTTTAAATCACATGAAAGAAATCCAGCACGCAATTTTTGCTGTTGTCCCTGGAAACTGCAGGGCTAATTCCCTATGCGGTGCACATAAAATGTAACTCCTAGTGTCCACTTTGGCTTTATCTGATGAAGTGGGGCTAATTCCCTATGCGGTGCACATAAAATGTAACTCCTAGTGTCCACTTTGGCTTTATCTGATGAAGTGAAGCAGAGAAAATCGAGCAGGTAAGTGTTAGCATTGCTTGTTTGCCAGCAAACACAAGACTTTTAGCTACCTGAATTATTTAGAAGTATTTGGGGTTTGTGTGTATGTATGTGTGTTTGTGTGTACATATTTCCTCCTCTTTCCACCCTTCCCTCATGAGGACAAAATGATAAAAGCTAGAAAAAGTATTCACAATGCATTCTGATGCTGGCATGGGAATGCTGTTATTATATTTGAAATTTTAGTGACATAATACCAAATCAACTATGTTAAATGATTTTGTATGACAAGACTAATAGCGACTATTTTGTAGAGCAGAAAATCAGTGTGCCCTTTTGCAGCAGAAATGAGAATTGTAGAGTACTGGCAGCATTGTTTCTTCTCTAACAAGCCACACGTGACTTTGGTAAGACCACAGATGTTGATTTGCTTTGTTTTGTCTTATCTTGGAAAAATAGCAATGGCTTTACTTTTAGTCTCATTGGGATAGGACAATTATCATCAAACAATACTAAGTGGTGAGATATTCAGATCCAATGGAGTCTAGGACCTAGAGGTCATTATAATGAATGCAAATGAGTGTGTAGAATGTAATTTGAAGTCAGGCTATGGTCTCCTTTTTTCCCCAGCAGTCTGTGACAGTCACAAACTCTTCTTTAATCCTGCTAAAACTTCTGGTTTCAATTGTTGTTAGAGCTACCTGATCCATTCATTTACTCTTCAGTTAACCAACTTAAAGTAAGTGAAATAGAAGAAGAAAATCAACTGAATGGTGACATCGAAGTGAATCATAGCTTACACTATCACTGCTACAGAGAAAGCTTGTTTCTCCTACTTGCTGGAAGAAGTGAGTGAGCTTAATAGCTAAGGAAAATGTCTATTTTACCACCATATTTTGTACAGGAAGGTGTAATTTCTACCTTTTCCCTGTCCAAAATTCACCAACCTCTACATCAAAATTTTGTGGCAACTGTCAGTACATTTCAGTGTTGCTTTTTTTAAAAAAGCTATTGAACAAGTAAACAGACTGAAGTTGGAATACAAAAAACAGTCTTTCTTCTAGCCAGTTATAAGAATAGTTGGAAACTATAATAGTTTTAGGATAAGGACGGGATTTAAAAGAACAGACTGAAATCAACCCCAGAAGAGGAGATTGGGATGGTGAAATGGTACGTTTTTTTGATTCAAAAATAAGTCTTCCTAGTTAAATTGTATAAAAATTATATTATATATTTATAAAAATAGAGTAGCCATTCAAATAAGTGGTTCTTATACAAATTTGTTACCTCATTCAATAAATGATAATTATATATCCATTGTGTACCAAATCCTATTCTAAATATTGGGATAAAAAGAGAACAATGTAATAGAAAAGTGCCTGGTGAACCTGAAGAGGAATGCAAGGCACAGGCATCAAGGGAGACCTCTCTGAAGATGCAGCTTTTGGTTTGCGAATAAAATTATGCGTAGGAAACCATATAAAATGTCTAGAGTACTAGAAAGTTGTAACAACATGCGCAATGGTCATTAATGTACTCAAGGAACACTGATAGTTCGTAGTGAATAAAAGAGAAAAAAGTAAGTGCTAAATTTGGCTAATAAGCAATGGTGTAATAATATAAAGAATGTGGGAATGGTTAGGACAGGTTTTTCCAGTCCCTGGGAGTCCCCAAGATATTTAAAGGAATGTGCAAGGTCAAAAAGATTTTCAAAGCAATGCTAAGACATTATTTTCTGTTTTTACTATTTTGACATTTGTACTGATTGCACAAAAGGAATAATGGGTAAAACTACGGTGACCTTGTACAAGTCAGTAAAATGAGACTGTCCTAATAGTCTTTATACTCTGATACCACGCACTTGTGGTAAGATAAAATGTCATTTTCAGTTAAGAATGTTCTTCGTTGAGTAGTAAAAAATAACTAATTTTCTTAAATCTCAACCATTGTGTATACAACTTTTTAAATATTCTGGGTTGTTTTAATGGAAAGTATACTTAAAACTCCTCTGCTGTAAAGCAAAGTATGTTGATTGTCTCAAGGAAAAGCACTTGGAAGATTTTTTTGATTTTTCAGTTGAACCTCCTCTTTTATCATGGAATACAATTTCTAACTGAAAGAATGATTAGCAGGAAAACTATGGTTTTCAGAATATGAACTAAGATAAACTGTCAATTTAAAGTAACAGAGCGTTGGTGGCCATTGATAAAATCCACACTTTCAAGTTTGGAAAATTTGTATTTATCACAGTGAAAGTGAAGCTTCCCTAGGCATAATGACATTTCTAATATCTCTGATAATATTCACACGTGATTTTTGACATTGTTATAAAATATATTAACATTTGAAAGATCTGCAAAAACAAGTAAACCACTATTTCTTAAATGAATCGTCCATGATATTATGAAATCTTGTACGGATGACAGCTCTGTTCCAGGTGCTATATAGACCCGTGGAATTTTAAGTAACAGATAATGAAAAGTTTATTGATATGCTTTCAGATTCCACAACGCAATTAACCTTTAAGAAACGACCACTTGTTGAGTTTTGGTGTAGTATCAACAAAGACTATACACAGTTATATGAAAAGCTATCAAAATATACATTCATTTTCTAATGACATATTCTGACGAGCTCAGATTTTCTCTATAAAGGTAAAAAAATTGCAACAGATTGACTACAGAAGCAGATACATGAATCTGTCTTTTTAAGCCAGACGTTATAGAGATTTGCAAAAATGTAAAATAATGCTATTCTTTCACTCAGTGTATTGTTTTGGAAAATATAGTTACTTTTACAAATATATGTTACTTTTGTTAACAAGTAATGTTTATTAATGTTATTTAAAAATAATTAATGCATCTAACTCTAGGATGATGTCACATAGCCCGGTGTTTCTCAACCTGAGCATTATTGACATTTTGGACTAGATAACACTTTGTTGTGGGGGCTGTCAGATACTTTGTAGGATGTTTAGCAACATCCCTGGTCTCTACCTACTAGATGCCAGTAGCAGATCCCCAGTTGTGACAACCAAAAATGTCCCTCAAAAACCCCTGCACTCAAAAACCCCTGCCCTAATCCACCCTTCTTCTCAGGATCACCTCCACATTTCTTGTAACTACTTTTTAGATAATTCTACATGTATGCCCTAACATCCTTTCTAAAGAAAAAATTTTAAGTTAATATTATTAATATTCTCCCTGATATCATAAAAATCAGAAGATAATTTGATAACTAATATGGACATCAGAAGTATCTGAGGATGGATGTTTAAAGCCCAGAAAAGTTTATGATTTAGCTAAGATTATACAGAAGGTTTAGATACAGAGTTAGCACTAAAATGCATGATTCGTCAATTCTCATCTGGAACTCTGACTTTACGCATGCCTATTTCTCATAATGGTGCTATTAATTGCTTGGTCTCTAAGAATCACAGTGTCTCATTGCATTCATATTTACTCTCCTGTACTTTAAAACTTGCCCCCCCCAAAAATTACCAACTTTCACATCTCTCCCATCTCGCATGAAGTTAGTCATAGAACCCTCTAAGTGATTCTAAATAACTTCCAGAACGTTGGTCATTCTACCTACCTTTCATTTCCATTCCTATGAATGCCCTCACCCCCAAATCTAGGTTTAGGTCCACTCGTTACTTCATGTTTGTACATCGGTACTAGGCTCCAAATTGTTCTATCCATCTCGTCTCTTTGTCCTTCAAATTATATAGCACACCACCACTAGGTGAATCTTAAAATGCCACTGTAATTATATCTCTTCTTTATTCCTAAATGTTAAAGGAGCCCTCCAGTTCTAGGGAAGACATTTTAAGTTATATAGTATTGTTCCCTGTAAATAAAGTTCTTTTCCTGGTTTAAGGACCTCTGTAATCTCTTTGTAGGCAAACTACCACTTATCATCAAGACTTTTACTCTAGCACAATTGCTCTACCCACTCTGCAAAAACTTGAGCACTGTGTCTTGAAGACTTTCTTACGTTGTTCCCTAAGCCAGAATAGCTCATGTTCTCCATCTGTCCAAATCATATTCTTTTTTCAAACACCAAAGACTGTATAAGGAAAACTAGCCTATTCCAGCCCACAGTGTTGTCTCTCTTTTCCAAGGTATTTTTCACTTATTTTCAATTGATAATTTACAGTTGTACACCATCTCTTAGAATTATTTTCTTAGACCAGCTTCTGAGACAAACAGTTGTATACAAATGAAAGAAGTCAAGCAAATGCGTTATTGGAGATGAACATCCAGCTTTACTTAGATCCCCTGGGAGGTTTGACCTGTAAAATATACAGCAGAGTTTATCCCATCTCCAGGCAAGTGGAATGGATTTCCATAACACTACAGCAGTCATTCAGTGTTGACTGACACCTGGACACTCTTGGGGTGGGGTGGGGTGGGCTGGGCTGGGCTTGGGTAGGGTGGAATGGAGGTGGGATGTAACTCCAATAACTTGGGATTCTAGGCTTCTCTGAGTCATGTAGCTTCAATAGTACAATGGTAATCCTCCAAAGATAGTAGAGGCAAGACAGGATCTCAAAAGGTGGAGGACAGACACAAAGACTTTAAAACAGATTGCACTGAATCTGCACAAGCAACGAAGGTCTCCATTACATATCTCATTTTAATAATTGCAGTGCTGTTACCCATTTAATACGTTTATTCTTTTTCAAAAATTACAAGGTTTTAGATAGCAGGCTTGGTTCATATTCCATATCTTTTGGTACCTTCTCAGTGGTAAGCATTGAACAAAGTCATTTGTTAGTCAATATTTTTTAAATCATATTTCAAATTAACTGGCACTTATCTTTTACATGATACCATGCTCAGGTTGTAGGTTAGGTTATAGATTTTTTAAATTATATAGTGCTGCAGAAAATGAGGAAACATTATTATTTGCCCATTTGGGTTTCATTTTTCCTCTTATATAGCAGAAGCCTGGGGCTTTGGTAGGAAAATAATTGCCAGGATTGTCAACTTACCATATAAAGTATTTGGCTCTCTTCAGCAGCTTCTTTTCTTGGATCAGTTCAGATCTCCCCTTTATGTATGTTCCTTAATACTGTTATTCTGTCTCTGCCAGCCAGTGTGTCTGCCACAAGCCATTGGCAAATTAAAATGTCAGTTCTTTTTCAGGGTTTTTCAATTATAGCTCCTTCAAGTTCTTCACATGGTGAAGACTAAACGTGTGCATACTGTTTTAACTTTCTATGTGTGACTCTATAGATTTTTTTGAAAAATACAATTTTTCTTCTGGCTTTTACTATAGTGACTGTAGCTATAGTAAGAAAGATATAGTAAATTTGATGTTTAGCCAGAAAAAAAAATGCAACATTTGTGATCAAACATTCTATTTTTATTGCAAGACTATCTTTATCATTACATGATTAATTTATGTCTAACTTACCTTTCGAATAGAGAATATTCTGATAAAGACAAATATATATTCTAGAGGATTAAGTTTTCAAAGGGTAATTTTTTAATCTAATAACACTGCCCAGCCTTGAATATTATTAATCAAATTTGTTTCCTTAAGGTGCAATCATGCAATGATGAGCTGTTCTCACCACAAGCTTGAATAATTTATTTTAAAACTCAGTCAAAATCATCTCATTATTAGATGAAACTTAAGAATTCTAAAAAAAAGGAAAAGATTCACTCCCTGTAAAATCTCCAATTTTTTTTAATATCAGTAATATTGCATTTATATTTATTTCTCTTTTTAGTGGATTATTTTGATAAACCACTAAAACTGTATGATAATCAGTACAAGTGTCTTGGTATCAACTGCAGGTCCTTTGAGGTTGTTTGCATTATTTCTGAGTATAATCATTGTAGGTACATGTATGTGTATGCAAATATAGATGCATATATTATAAGCACACATATATATACACAAACACACACTCAAGTTATTCTGGGGGTTGGTGGACATGGGAAAATGTTCATCAAATCATACTAACTCTCAGTTATAAGATGAATAAGTTCTGGGGATCTAATGGACAGTACAGTTACTATACTGTCATATGCCACATAACAGCATTTTAGTTGAGGACAGACCGCAGGTACAATGGTGGTCCCATAAGATTATAATGGAGCTGAAAAATTCCTATTGCCTAGTAATGTTGTAGCCATCATAATGTTGTAGTGCAAGACATTACTCACGTGTTTGTGGTGATACTGGCTAACAAACCTTCAGGTCTTTCTGGAGGTATTCAAGAAGAAAGCATTATTATTATAGGAGATGACAGTTCCATGCATGTTATTGCCCCTGAAGACCTTCCAGTGGGACAAATGTGGAGGTGAAAGACAGTGATATGGAGGATCTTGACTCTGTGTAGGCCTAGGCTAAAGTGTGTGTGTGTGTCTTAGTTTTTGAGAAAAAACGTAAAAATGTAAAAAAGAAATAAAAGTGGAAAAGTTAAAGATAGAAAAAGTTTATAAAGATATAAAGAACGAAAATATTTTCCTATAGCTGTACAATGTGTTTGTGTTTTAAACTATTACAAAAATGTTAAAAAGTTAAAAAAATTAAACAGTTTATAAAGTAAGAAACTTACAGTAAGCTAAGGTTAATTATTATTATTTTTTAATTATTTTATTGTGGTCATATTGTCTTACAACATTGTGTAAATTTCAGGTCTATATTTCAATTTCTGTACAGACTGCCTTGCGTTCACCACCAATAGTTTAGTTTCTTTCTGTCATCATACATATGTGTCCCTTTACCCCTTCTGCCCTCCTTGTACCCCTTTCCCCTCTGGTAACCAATCTGTCTCCTTATCTGTGTGTTTGTTTGTCTTCCACATATGAGTGAAATCGTATAGTATTTGTCTTTCTCTGTCTGACTTATTTCACTTAGCATAATACCTTCAAGGTACATCCGTGTTGTCACAAATGGCAATATTTTGTCTTTTCTATGGCTGAGTAGTATTCCATTGTATCTCTATATGCCACATCTTCTTGATCTATTCATGTGTTGGTGAACACTTGGATTGCTTCCAAGTCTTGGCTATTGTGAATAATGCTGCAATGAATATAGGGGTGCATAAATCTTTTTGAATTGTTGATTTCATGTCTTTTTGGATAATACCCAGTAGGGGGATAGCTGGATAATATGGTGTTTCTCTTTTTAACTTTTTGAGAAATTTCCATACTGCTTTCCATAATGGCTGCACCAGTTTGCATTCCCACCAGCAGTATATAAGGGTTCCCTTTTCTCCACAATCTTTCCAACACTTTTCATTTCCTGACGTGTTATTTATATCCATTCTGATGGGTGTGAGGTGATATCTCATTATAGTTTTGATTTGCATTTCCATAATAGCTAGTCATGTTGAGCAGCTTTTCATGTGCCTGTTTGCCATCTGTCGATCTTTGTCTTTTCATATCCTCTGCCCATTTTTTGATTGGGTTGTTCATTTTTTTGTTATTGAGTTGTATGAGTTCCTACTTTGTTTTTGAAATTAAGGTTAACTTATTATTGAATAAAGAAATTTTTTTAATAAATTTAGTGTAGCCTATGTGTACAGTGTTTATAAAGTCTACAGCAGTGTATAGCAATGCTCTAGGCCTCGCATTCATTCATCAGTCACTCAGTGACTCACCCAGAGCAACTTCCAATCCTGCTAAGCTCCATTCATCGTAACTGCCTTATACAGGTGTACTGCATTTTATCTTTTATGCCATATTTTTACTGTACATTTTCTATGTTTAGATACGTAAATATTTACCGTAGTATTACAATTGCCTACAGTATTCAGTATGGTAACATGCTGTACAGGTTTTCAGCTAGGAGCAATAGGTTATACCACGTAGCCTAGGTGTGCAGTAGGCTACACTATCTAGGTTTGTGGAAGCACATTCTACGATGTTTGCACAATGACGAAATTGCTTAAGGGTGCATTTCTCAGAATGCTGTTAAACAATGCATGATTATAGTTGATAATGCTGTATTGTATACTCGCAATTTGCTAAGAGAATAGATCTTAAGTTTTCTCACCACGTATGCAAAAAAATGGTAGCTATGAAGTGATGGATGTGTTAATTAGCTTGATTGTGGTAATCATTTCACAATGTATGGGTATATCAAATCATCGCATTGCACAGCTTAAATCTATACCATTTTTGTCAACTATACCTCAATAAAGCTGGAAAGAAAAATGAAATGCAAGTGCATTATAAACAGAAAAAATGAAAATTCATATTAAAGAGGAAAACTTAAATTAATGAGGTACTGTAAAAGAAATTCAGGGGACCAACCAGGGTGAAAATCAAGGTTTCTAAAGAGAGATTGATTTGGGGATAGATTTGAGAGAAAAGAAAGACATTGTATAAATGTTGCCAGAAATCTTCAGATACTCCATTGCATAAGGGTAAATTCTGGTATGCCATAGAAGATCGTAGTCAGTAGTAACCCCATCTATCCTCCCAGATTTCTTTATTAGTTTTCTTCCCAAAGGCTCAATGGTATATAGGCTTTGCTAGGCTCAGCTATATATATTTCTACCTTTACTTGTTTTGTTTCTTTATTCTCTTTTTCCTCTTTTTAAATTTCTTTTCCATCCTAAGTAAGAACTACTTCTTCCATGCACTCTCTAACTCTGACTACCTTTCAAGTTTAATATAGGAGAGGGAAAAAATATTACTGTACTGGCAGTCAAACAAATCGGAGCCTGGAGAATTAATTCCATCATTTATTGGCCATATTTCTCTGATTGTAAAATGAGGACAACAATATCTGTTATGATTAACTCATGATGTTTTCTGATTTTCAAGTGATGTTACATATGTGAAAGCAATTTGAAAAGAGCAACACTTTATTGGATTGAGTCAACTTAAATATTCCTCCTTCAGGAAGTATTTCTGTGTGCCACATCTAAGAAGAATCTATTTTCCCCTCTTGGCTACAAAAGCTTGTAGTTTATATCTGAGTTATGGGAGTTATGCCATAGGCTTTGAAAAATCCCTCACATTAGATGGGATGCCCTTTGAAGTTATAGGAATTATCCATTTTACTCATGGACTTTCAATGTTACCCCATACATAAGCTCCGCTAGGTGAAAGTTTATTGAACAGAAAATTTTGCATTGTATTTTGCCTGTAATGCTCACTCTGCCCTTGGGCAAAAACTGCTGTGCATTTCTTCATTTCTCATTTTTTTCTTATATTGGTTTAAAAGTTGACAACGTTTAACTTTATCAGAGTCCTGTGATCCTGGACAAGAGTAATGATGAAAGAAATGCCCCCACTCTTTGTGTTCCCACTATGATTTAGACAAGACTCAAAGATGCTTCCCTTATTTACCTATGGCAAAACCAAACACATATCTTCCAAATTCCATTCTCTGCATTATAAATGATTAGTTGAACTGTATATGTCCACTGACCAATCTGGACAAAATACCTGAATGCACCAAACTTTGATTAAGCTTATTCCCTTCCTCCAGGCCTCTGTATTTTGACCGATGCTCAGCATGATCCAGTATACAACCCCTCCTCAATATCCTCTCTTGAATACTAGCTGACCACAAGAGCTTCCCTGATCAATTGTCTGATCACGTCATCCACTCCCTCACACCTGGCTCTTTCTGGTCGTCTTTACTCCTCCCTGTCAAAGAGAAGAGACGCTGGTAGACTTCACGGCTGGATCATTCTCTCTATTGCAATAGACCCCTTCTCCTACTGCATTAGTCCCTTTCTGCCATTGCAATCATTCTTTTCATTAAATTCTCTCCTTACCTGTCCATATTTCTTTTATTTGACAAAGTTATACATCTATTTCTTGTGTAACCTGAATGTTTAACACCTTCATTTCTCCTTTTTCATCTAATCTCTTTCAGTATTCTTTTTCTTTTGTTTCTCACACTCTCACATTTTACTCTCATTATGCAGTCTATGCTCATTAAGGTTAATGTCCTCTGATCCATCTTCCAGTTGCCTTCTAGGTGTATAATGTCTTTTCTAATTAGTGCTTTGACTATT